>NW_027104700.1:388176-442018 GCF_000696795.3 Halyomorpha halys | reverse complement strand
TATATATAGAAGAGGTATAAGTACAGTAAGGTTTTTTTCGTGATTCCTGGTTTAGAATTCCACCCAAATTAAATTCTCACCAAAATTAATAACCCCAAAAAATCCACTCACCTGTTAAATAAAAGATCTCAACCAACCGACTTCTTGTACTGGACGCTTCCATGCTAAATTTATAGTCCTTTTATATATGGTCTATATATGGATACAATAAGGTTTAAACCTACATAATCTTGTCCTTCCTCTAATAATATTTCTGGCCAGAATATAACGGCATTGGTCTAAGGTGCATTCCTGTGGTTTTAGTTGAAACCAGATGAAGAAACCAGTTGGTTTTGAAGGTTAATCTAGCCAGTCCAAAAACGACTGATCTCTGGTCTAGAATTATATAGCTACTGGAACCCTAGGTACAACTAGATGAGAATACTCATTAAGGTAGCGAGAGCGGATATATTTTAGCCATGTTCTGTCTCCAACATGAAACAAACAAAAGGTGCCTTAAGAGGGTCGGATCAAATCGGAGCAGACCAGATAAATCGGGCAGTGGGTAAAATTGGGGGAAGGACCAGTTTCCACGCCGAATAACAGATCTGTCCAATCTAATCCATTCCCGTCGCCCTGGTCCCTGTTTCATAATGAAAGCTAATAGTATTAGTTCATAACATAAGTATAGAAACAACGTGGTAATTACACTAATACTTATTTTTTTCATTATGGGAAGGACTATTAGTGATATTACAGTAGTTAAAATTACTAAAGTACATGTTACTATTGTACAAGTCAGTGTAATTGTATTAAGTTAAAGCGACACGACTAATAGTATTAGTTTATTAGTTTAGTAGAACTTTATTATGAACAGGGCCCTGGTCTGGAAGACTTCTTTAAATGAAACTTTCTTTTCTGTGGGCGTAGCTGTTCTGGTCCGATCGACCAAAGGCACCTTAATGCATAATTTGCATATATTGCATTGTCATCGAGTTCATGTATTTGGACCAAATTTTTATCGGGTAATCAGAAAGGAGTTATAATTCGATTGATAACATTGAAATTAAATAGAAACGTTTAATAAATAGCATGTCCTCTTGCCTCTTTCTTACATCTACTTAGGTTATATAACGTAGTTATTCAATTTTTGCAATACATTTTAAAGTGCGTTTAGTATATTGGATTCGAATCCGAAGAAAATTCTATGTTACATCATTTATAAGGATGATTGTGAAAATCAAAAGGACAGTGACGTAAACGATATTTCTCTTAACATCAATCGTCAGTTGTTTCCACGAACGATTTTCTATGCTATTATTCGACAATGGGACAAACCCGCCAATTACTTTCAAGACACTAAACAGTTTTCCTCTTCGGGTGAATCTTTTGCTAAGTTTTCCATAAACAAATTATTTTTATCTTTTTTTTTACGTGTGTTTATGATATTAATTATAATTTATACGTTTAAAAAAATATGATGAGGAATCGAATATGACGAGGTTGACATTTCGGGAAAACTCTTGGCCTGGAATCGAGTTGCTTGTACCATAAAGCTGTAACAATAACTATATATTTTTTTCCAATGAAGTCGTGAATAACACCTCGTAATATGTTTACCGTTACGCTGTTTGCTCGGGCCTGAAACCTCTTATCATTCAGCACAGTACAACTTGCTCCGTTAACTAACTGAAAGAGCTGTTACCAAGAAAACAGCAATCTGTCACTTTGCGACCGGTAAACAAAGTGGCCATCCGTCGGTCTATGACAAATAATGACAAATCGTAGACGTATCTCTCTTTTGTACGTTTGTTGCGTTATTTTACGTTTTATCTATGGATAGTTTTGCGGATTTCTTTTGCATATAGGTACTTGACTAATAATGTTTTTATATAATGTACCGCTGCATGTTTTTATATAATTTTATACGAATCAATGCAGCGCCCATCAGGAGGTGGTAGCACCCACTTTGGGAACCACTAGTCTAGTCATTAAAATCCCTACGACATTTACGTCTGGAGGTACCTAGACGAAGGGCAGGAACCCTAACAAGAGTTTGATGCCCTTTTAAATAATGCTTAGTTTACTGCTTTGGCTTTCATTCCACAAATTGCCATCTCTCTTCGACTTCCTTTTCGAGGGGTTTGCTCATTTCAAATTGAGTTAAAATGGATTTACCTCATCATGGGAGTGCAAGTGGTATTCTTACAGCTCTATTGGCCTATTCGTTCCCCACGTGATTTGGAACCCATATAAATGAAACTGAATGATAGGATGAATAATAGAAATGGATGCAAGAAATTTTTAAGACATACAATCTAAACCTTTTAATGAGATTCAAGAATCTGTGATTATTATTCTATTGCTCTGGATCCAAGACAAAAAAGAAGTGCTACTGCTGTTGCATTGGGCTCAGCAGTGGATATGTTCCATAGTTTGTGAAGTTTAATTTTGTACGTTGAATCATTGGTTACGAAAGAAGATGCTACCTAATTTAGATTCGTTTATGTAGATTATAAAGGATTTCTGCATGTTTTGAAGAGTGGGGTTTATATTCAGCTGTTAGGGTACATAAACTCACATTAGTGAGTTAGGGAAAACTTACTTGAGAAAGGTCATGTTCAACAGTCAAAAAAACAATATTATGTATATCACAAGGGACTGTGAGGGATAAAAGACCAACGTTCGTTGAAGAAAGTAGAATATTACGTTTACTTAGCGACCATTATCTAATTCCAATAGGAAAGAAATGTCAACTTTTGGTCACTGTAAGTTGAAACTGTTAACACTAATTTTTGGAATAACTTAATGAAAGATTTCATTCGTTTAACAATGAGGCCGTAACCTACGTAGCCTACTGGGCGTCTGTGTTAAGGCATTCTTAGCAAATTAGCAGCAGTGCTGAATCAATTCGAGCCTGAGTTAGTTGTCTTTTATTTCGTGGTGGTCTAACGAAATGAAAATCCGACTTTATACACAAGCAGAAAAATTAAAGCTACACAAATGACTTTCCTGGCTCGTCTAGAACTTTAGATTTTTTCACCAAAAATGGGAGACATTCAGAATTATAGAAAGTGGCTACTCAACTAAAAAAAAATTGATTTAGAGTTAAATGGCATATTTATTTATTTGGCATATTTATTTTATCGAGTCCTAGCTTGCCTTTCGGCTTCACAGATTTGGTTGTGTCAATATGTCATAAAAATAGGTCATAATGTATTTTCAGGTCTATCATCATCTTCTCCAATAGTGGCTTGGTTTTCCTCCTTGCAATGACGACCTCCTAGGAACTGGCCACCTGTTCTCAGATTTAATTGAGGTGGAACAACTGCTTGTTTTTCTCCTGGAAAAGAAACATTGAAAGAAATAATAATGCCCGAGATGAACTAGCTGAAAACGTTCTCTGAGATAAATAAATTATTACGAAATAACGGCTAGTTGCCCATATATTTTGACTAAGTACTACAAAATTCATCGTCATAGACATAGCTATTCTAAATGACTCCTACTTACCATAAGAGATAAAAAATCAAGGTAATATTAGAAGACTGCCTTAGAACTAAAATCTTTATTGTATCAATAAATTATCAGTGACCCCTATAATTATTTCTTCAAACAGTCTTATCACAAGGAAGAATCAGAAGATCTTGGACTTGACCTTAATGACTTTAAAGTGGCTTAAAACGCATTCAGTGCTTCTTGATATATTTAACATGTTAGGGTTATAAGTAAATTTACAAAAAATAACACAATCGCATCTATATTCCCTTGAATTGTCTTGCGTGACGTTGATATTATTACAGAAATCGGAAGAATTAAAAATAATGAATTCATAAATAAATAATTTAAAAAAAATAAAACTACATTACATACATAAGTAAAATATATTTACTGATTACTTCAGAGAATCAAAGGGCTTCTATTTGATGCAAAGAATGCACCCGGTACATTTTTGTTGTACTGTTTCGTATTTTGGATTCAATATTTTCCTAGTTACTTCATATTAAGCTGGTAGAGGATTAGACTGATTTCTGCATGACTAGGAGTGATACTTCAGGAACAATGATATAGCATTGTATTATGTTTTGCGAATTTAGCAATTGGTTCCTTTTAGTAGAATGCGGTCCAAATATCACTTTAGCTAGCAATTTCATCCATTTTAATATGTATGGAGAATGCGACCGGTAAAGCCAACAAAGCTAATGTAGAGGTGCCTAAAGAAGGAGTGTCAGAATATAAACTAAAAAAAAAAAAAACGCACTTGGCCAAGGAAGATAGATAACCCTAAGTGAAGTTGAAAGAAGAAAAGTGGCTTTTAAAGCAAGGATAATATATTTTTTTATTAAACTCGTATATTCCTATATTTTTGATAAACTTAAACAATTTTACGGATATTCTATGAAAAACTTTTCACATCTAAAATGTGGTCAACTATGATGTTCTTAGGTAGTTCGGCTTATTGACTATTATTTGTTTTCCCAAGCGAAAGGTTTTCTAGAAATGGATAGAACACACAATAATCAGACTTTTATCTTCTGCCTAGCCTTGAAATTAATTCATCTGCATCTAACTTCGATGTTCTCTGATCAAAACTTGATTATCTTAAGTACTTTTTTTAATAATATTACCTAAATTCGATAAATCAAACCCTAAAGTTGGTATTTTTTTATAGCATTCTAATGATCATTACATTGGCGAGCAGACGCAATTAAGGGCTAACCTTCAACAGGTCTTAGTTAAATATCCTTCCACTGAACCGTAACTGGTTATGAGATTAACTATTCCTATTTCCCTTTTGTTCCGAGTGTATAGTCTTTTTGTAACTCTTAAATTTGAAACCGTTTCCTTTTTCCTTGTTTATTTATTTATTTTTGATGTAAATATAACAATGGTTGGGTTACTGGGCTTGTTCCTCTCACCATTATCTGCAAATTTAACGAAGATTTACACAGTAAAGATTAAAAAAAAAGAATAAATAAACGGAGAACAATTATTATATACTCCAAAATTAAGCATGTTAACAGGACTAAAGACAAAAACAATTACATCTACCACAGCGATATAATAGTTTATACGTGATGTATAAATTTAATTAAAAAAGAAATATCAGATTCTGATATTATGAGATCTCTATAATGACCAGCGTTAATTAATCTCTTTGAAATATTCACGATTTAGTTTCTTATTTATAATAAACAACTGTTAATTTTTAAAATTTAACTAGAGTGAGTTCTTATTTTATCTATAATATTAATCAAAAATAGAGTAAGAAGAAATAAGAACCAAATTGTATATATTAATAAAAACTCTTTAGATTTTTATATTAGTATACTACTTTTATAGCAATTTTCGAACAGCTGAAACATCACTATAAAATGAACTGTATTAAAGTAAAAATATTGTAGAGTATTTATTAATAAATAAAGTGTGGATTTAAAAAATGTGGGTCTTATTTCTTATTAATTCTATTTGGATAAATATTAATAATAATTAAATGGAATATGATTGGAGAATAATATAATTGGAGTATTTTAATCACTCTTATAAATATAAATTTTTATTACAATAAATAAGAAAATTGAATTTTTTTTTTCATTATTTCTTTTCAGTCATTATTCCTTCATTTTTTTCAATTTTTCCTTTATTATTAACTTTTATAAATTATAATTGTACTTTTTGATTGGAGTTAAATTAAGAAATACAATTGTATTTATATTATATAATTTTATTCTATTTGGATTAACATTAAAAATAATTAAATAAAACATAACAGAAAAATATATTAAAAAAAAACTTTTATTTTGATAAATAATTTTATTATTTTACAAAGTAAAAAAGAAAGTTTTATTTTATTTGACAACTAATTCACTGCCGGACTCTGATTTATAAAAGAAGGGAAAGGTGATATTGCTCTGAGGACTCATGTTCGAGAAGCGAAAGAATTTGTTGTGCAAAAACAATTAAAGGACAAAAAAGGAACTAATAGTGTACAACAAAATATTAGGCCTAAAACCAAGTTAAGATATCCATATGTATTTTGGCAACAAGCATTTATTAAATAAATAAAAAATTATCTAGACAGTCAAATTATTAAAACAGACAGAAGTATTTTGTTGGGAGCTTGTTTACTGCAACTTAAGAAGAGAAACATACATTATATTTTACTTTAATTTACAGATAAAACCTGAACATAACGAAGCATTAATGTTTGAATTTTTAAACAAAATTCGTACTACATCAAAACCAGTAATTCCTTACCGTTTCATTTACCTTTTATGTTTATGTGACTGAAGATAAAACCTGAGAATAAAGTGATGGAATGGTGCGGTTGGAAGAGGTGTAGTTTCCATTCACTGTACTATTGGTTTTGTTCTTTTATTATAATTGGGATATTTTAATCACTGCTATAAATATAAACTTTTGTTAAAATAAATAAGAAAATTGAATTTTTTTTTTTCATTATTTACTTAGAAACTTTTATAAATTATAATCGTACTTATTTCTGCTGAGTACGTACCCTCGGGTGGATGGTGTTGTTCCTTTATGTGTTATACGTCTCGTGAGTGTATGATGAGTGAGCACGCAAGTTTAGTTGATGCAGCATAGCTTACTAAGCCAACCAAAAAACAAGATATCGAAACTAACTTGATGCAATAGATTTCAACAGTTCCGGAATTTGAAGAGTACTGCCACTAGTTGCATCAGCTGTTGGGGTTTCGTAACAAGAGATTTGAACGTCCTTGCTAATAACGTAATAGCAAATATCCGAGTAATAGAAATCTGGTTGTATAATTAGAGTACTTTTCTTTAACGAGTATTTTTTCTAAAATTATTTTAAAAGCTTGATGTTGTGAGAATATAATATTTCATAATTACTTGATAAAAAAAATATTTTATTAAATTAACATAAAAACACTACATTACTTAATTTTTCTGACACGATTCTTTTTCCGGTTTCCGTTGGGCTGGACTACATACTACAATATAATTTCGACTATTATGGAAAGTATGCGATTAATGAATGGGTTTTTGATTTATTAAAAAAAAATTATTTTTGAGTGGAAAATAATAGTATACACTATTTCCTAAAGGACATTTTTTATTTATGAATTGGATATCAAACTCATAAATAAAATATATGCAATGTTTTAATCGCGTTTAATTTTCCATAACTTACTATATTGAATTTTTTTTTTAACTCCCAAAACAAATTCGAGTTAGCGAAGTTACAATTTCTAATTCATCATGTTAAAACATATATAACGAACTTTTCCAAAATATTCCATCAAGATACGTTTAAGGTTTTCATTTGTCTGGATAAACAAAAATATAAAAAAGTTTTGATTATAATGTATGAATGAATAATATATTAGAATAAATGTTGGAAAATTTGGTGTAGGTTGATGTTTTAAAACATAAGAACGGTTTTCATATTACGGAAAGAAATAAAAAACTCAAATCAATGTATGTTCCTTTGGATTTTCCCGGCATTTCGTTAAATTTGACAATTATAGATGTGAATCACATAAAATTATAACCCATTCTATTTTTTAATTCTTAATCTGTTCAAATAGGAATCGACTAGAGATACTATGTTTACATTCTGGCAAATAAAATAGTTTAAACAATTATTTGGGTAAAAAATCAAAATCTAGTGCCCATGCTCGTACGTAAGATAATTAATTGATTTGATTTATTTGTTTTATCTCCATAATTTGCAACCTTTCTGCTGTATTACGATTCGAAAAACAATAAAAGTGGCTCTACTGGTCGTAGGAATACTAAAAAATCACTGTGTTTTAAATTTTGATGGTGCACAGTTTTTCAACGATCGTCTGTTAACAGTCTCCTAAGAGTCTTGTGTTAGGTATAAGTCATTTTATACTTTGGTTAAGAAATTTGAAAATATCGATAAAGCTTGAACTGAAGCATACAGATACAATCTACGACGGAAAGAGCAAGTGAAACAGAAAATATTACTGACCCAGTTGCATCGGAGAAAGCTCGGGAGGTCCACGAAGGGAGGTCCAGAGTTGAACGAACCGGTGGCCTTGCCAGAGCACACGTGAGGCCGCCAGCATCTACCTTCTCCGATTCACTTTCTTTGGGTCTTCCCATCTCCGCATTCAAGTGGTTTTACAGCTGATATCAACCGCAGGTGCATTCTAAGGTTAATGAATTTCTAACACCTGGCTTGTTACATGAGGCAATAGTTCTCCTTCTTCTTTACGCATTTGTTTTTAATTAGACAATAATAAAAGGAAACTCAACCACAAGCCACATTGGTTTCTTAATGACATAGAGATGACGGTTCAATTCTCAATTGGTTAATTTCACTAAAGGTTCCAAAAATATGAACGCATTTTACTAATCATCTATATAAGATATATTTTCCAAAAAAATAGTTTCTAATGTAATATTTTTAAAATGAGCAAATACCTTCCATGAAAATATCTGTTTTCATGAACATTTGTCGAGATAAATATATCATAAAAAAATGATTTTACCTACGAAATTATAACTACAAATAAATAAACGTATACATATTTTTAATAATTGTTCATTAAAAAAAGGTTTTAATCATAAAAACAAAATAACAAAAGCTATGTTCGAATTGCAAGATTCCAGTCAAGGACACACTTCGCTGTTAACGTGACCGAACTGTCGAAAAGTCCTTCCCTAGGGTTACGTTAAACTCTTTTCCGAATCAGACGCCTAATTAAGTGACCTAATTTGGATGTATTTTTGTACCATAGATTATCAAATTTATAAGGTGGGATCTATCCGCGGCACCTTTCAGTAGAATGTCATGGCTTTTTGTAGCGGCCAACTTTAACCTCTTCTTTAAATCTATGAGGCTGGGCCACCGTTCTGCTCCTATATTGCTGTTGGAAGACACTACTGCAGCCAATTCATCCATATAGGCAACTGTGAATCGCTTTTCCACTAACAACTCCCAGCAACTCGTTAAAGACCAGCTCTTATAGAGTATAACCAAGAACCGATCCTCACGGCACCCTACTTTCTACTATTGGATGAGACTAGCTCACTTTTATTCACTAGACCTTTACTCACCTTTCTTCTAGGTTGCTTTGCATTAGGGTGTGTAAGCTGCTGGGTACAAACCTCTGCATGCTGCGGCACCATATGCTATCAAAAGCAAAGTATATATCCCAAAGTGGATTCACTCCTCTCTCTCATCAACTTCCAATATACGAGTATAATCTGCACCCTGAGCATACTATTAATGGTTCACCTGCCTCGCTTGGATCGTATTATTGTGAGTGTCTTGCCCTTGTAAGAACGAGGTAACGAGGAAAGGAAAAAAAAATCATGTAAATTTCAAAATATTGTATAGCGAGTAAAAGGTATTTTTTTAAAAGTAATACTACTTTTTCTTCCCCGCAGGACTACATTAAAAGTATGGAAATCGAGCCAATAATTTTAATTAGATGTATTTAGTTCTCAAAAGATTTACAACTGTTGTAAAGTTGTAGTAAGCGCTAGGAAATCCTCAACATCATCCACATCTATAGTATATATTACCGAATATCGTATTGAATATTGATTTTTGGATGGACAAGGAGGGTATTAGGAAGTTGATATAAAATAAAAGTAATAATAAAATATATACTTTTATACACCTTCTGCTTTAGGAAACTAAAACATCTTGGTAGATTAATCATTGGTCCATGGAATAAGAAGTATCAGTTAAAAGTCCCTCCTTTTCTTCTATAAATGAGGCTAGAAACATTTTGAGTGCTCTACAGTTTAGTACATGTGAAAAAAAGTATCAGGTACAATTGAGGAACAAAAAAAAGTTGTCACTATTTCACTTGCGACTGTTACATCTAGTTATGATATGATAACATAAGTATATTGTTAGCATTAGCTATCAACTCGTTTAGATAGATTAGAGTTAGGATGGATTCATGATGGTTGCAGCCGTATGAAACAACGAGATGCCAGAAATTTTCATTGAAAACATTAAAGTGGAATATCTAAAAAAAAAAATGAATAAAAATGTTTTCTTGGCTTTCTAGCGTTTTAAAATTTGAAAAATGTAGGAACGACTGAATGGCAGTGGGTTAAATTTTAATGAATTAGAGAGAATATTCTCAGTAAAATATTTATAAACTTTTAATCGTCAAGATGAATTAACACTTATTAAGGTAAATTAGGACTAAAAAATAAAATAAATAAAAAGTAATTACATATAAATTATTTTATTGCACGTCTAGTCTACCATTTTTATTCAATCAAGGCAAGATGATTCTACAACATGTTATAATGCAGTACATATATTATAACTGGTTATTTCATTTACGATTTTTAAGTCCAAAGCTATGAAGAATGAACGAACGAAATTCAAATACCTGTATTTTTTTGATTACCTTACAACTACCTACAATTACCTTGATTCTACAAAATTCTTTCAATGGACATAATTTGTCTGAGACTGAAAGAAAATAAATTTCATGGAGAGCTTTTGTTATTAAAGGACTTAAATTTTAATGCTTTGTGTGATCAATAATGAAACGGATATTGATCGTACTTGGATCAGCTTGTGCCAACACTTAAAATTTGATTTAATGTAATTATTAATACATCTTAAGATATGATAATTCAAGTTCAATTCATAAATAAATTACTAATCATCAAATCGTTATTGCATTCAATCATTTTTTCCTAATGTTATTTCGAAACCTGATGACATTAAGATTTATTATTAAATAAACAGTCAGTTCAAACAATTTTTTTTTCTGTAGCCTAGAGGATTTTCTAACCTAGAGAAAAAATATTTCTCTTGGTCATAAATAATTGTAAAATATTATCTAATTAAAAAATACACATCGAGGCCAACCCTGTGCGGTTCAATTTATATTGTCCGATATTAAATGAGTTTTCTAATTGGTTTGAAACTCGGTAGTTATTATATAAGATCACTTAGATAACAATTAATTGATCGATCGAGGACGAATATTACGCCGTTAGCGAATACCTGACGCTGTATGAATAATATGACTCTTCAAGTTAATAAATAACATCACCATTTCTTGACAGTTACAATATAAAATAGGCCAAGCTTGTAATAATAAAACAAGAACAATTAATTTGCATAAATTTAATTCAAAGTTCCTTATAAAGTAACTTTCACTTTCAGTTTAAGACATTGATCTAGCCTGATTATACTTGTCATACTATACATAATAACTATAATAAATTAAATTTTGAGACTAAAATGGCAAATTTAGGTGTAATACATTTCTATTCGGGAAATTGCTACGAAGTTTTTTTTTATATCATCCGAGTCCAGATAACCAAGTCTCACAAAATGGTGTGTGCGTGTGTTAGAAAATCGATTTTACACTTTTTTAGACTTCTCCCAAAAACAGATATGAAAATTTTAATTAAACTCAGTAAATACATGTATAATTTAGTGGTCTTTCCAGATACGTGTTATCATTGAAACAGAGTTAATTCACTCTAAATGGTGAATTAAAAAAAAAAATCTTCCCCTTAAGAACCATTGATTTGGCATAGTTCAGCTAAATAACCGGCTACCATTGTTTGCAATAATAAACAATGGATAAATAAAAAATATGAAAGAATTTGATAATTAATTATAGGGGAAAAAAAAGGAACGTAGAGACAGGAGAACAAAACGGAAAAAAAAAAACGACTAGACCGCCCCGATCTCTTCCAATCGCAATCATGAAGCCCTGTATCGTTATCTTTTGGTTAATTGTTGTATTCTGCAGACAAAAAGTTAATATTCGTTATTTTTCCCTCAGGAAATCCAGAAAAACGAATTTTTTTAGTAAGTGTAAGTTGTGTGAAGCTCTCACCGCGCCAAATTTTTGTTTCAATTTGGGGAAACGTTTGCTGTATACAAACTGCAAGATTCTTCTATGCATCAGCATGGGATTTCAACCCACTAAATAAACACATCACCAATCCTATTGTCTCTGCATAAAATATTTTATAACATATTAAAAATATAGGAGGGTGACTTAGCGTGTATCCCTTAACTTATTTATTCATTGAATTATTTCTTTTAACTTGGTATTCATTGAAGTATTTCTTCTAACTAACTTTTTGTTTTTTTATCTTTTCCTAAATCTATATATTTATTTTTTTAATTTTACTTGATTCTTTTTATAAACTGATCTACTGCGGTGACTATGTCTTTGGTTTGACTTTACGTTGCTGTCTAATTTGTTTTTAAACAAACGGATCGAACGTGGACAGGGGATCACTGGAAACTGAGAGAGAAGAAATAAAAGTGTTAAATGTAATGAAATTATTAAATAAAATAAAATAATAATAAAATATTTGTATTTAGTGTGTAGACGAGTATTGACTGTAAAAGGAAAAGGAAGGGGAAAAAATTGTTGTATCATTCGAATATATGTATTGTATTGGGTTGTAAAATTAATTCGTAGCGTTTTTCAGTATTTCAATTTATTCCTCTCTGTGTTTATAAAGTCATATTTACTTGGTCAATAACGTTTACATATTCTAAAAAAAAATTAGTTAAAGTGTTTTTATGCATCAGTTTCAACCGAGATTCCTATCTTTGAATGGTAAGAAAAAATCCATTTTCCAAATTTAATGATTTTTGTTTCCGAATCCACTGCACAGACGGTTAACAAAATTTGCAGTGTGTACGGCGATGATGCCTTAGGAGAAAGCAACGTTCGTAAGTGGTTTGCTCGGTTCACAACCGGAAATTTTGACTTGGAGACGCAAATCGCTCAGGTCGTCCTTCAACTGTTGATGATGACCAAATTCAAGCATTGGTCACAGACAACCCTCACTCTATGACATATCTATGGGATATCCCAGAAACGCTTAATATATCTCATGCAAGTGTCTCAAATCATTTGTGTCCTATAATCACAAAGGCATTGTGTTCCTTCAGGATAACGCCCGTCCTTAAGTGTCTTAGGAGACCCGGCAGGAATTATTGGAGTTTGGCTGGGATGTGATCCCCCACCCACCCTATTCACTAGACCTTGCTCCAACAGATTTTCACTTATTTCGGGTCCTTCAAAACTCCCTTAACGGGAAACACTTTAATTCGCCCGAGGACTGCAAAACCCACATAGAGGAGTTCATTGCGCAAATTCTGAGTTCTGGGAGGATGGAATTAAAAAATTACCTGATAGATGGCAACATGTAATAGATCGAAATGGGTCATTAGTGTTTTTATTACGTTGTTTCTATACTTGTATTTATGGGCCAATACTATAGCTTGCATAATGAAACATGGCCCAGGTGTGCAATAAATAAAAATACATTATTTAATTGAATAACATTTATTCCAAAATAGTTGGGTGACATGAAATCCTTATTTTAGGTTCAGTAATGCAGAAAAGAATATTACAGATAAAATGAAATAAATAAAAATAAAAGGATATAAACATAATTTTTAAGACGTAGTACAAGATAATTAATTTTCCTAGAAGGATGATTCTTACTTTTCTTATACAGAATGATTACCCTTGTAACAATTGCTCTAACGTAATCAAACATAAAATATTATTTTTACACACTTCCAGGATATTTTTTTTTTAAACAGTCTTGTTCTCACGCCGCTTATTCAGTCGGTCATTTTGGTTCGGAAATGCATTGCATACACGGTGTGCAATTGGACTCGAATGGGTTAAGGTGGTAGAAAATTGCACAATTTTTTGCTAAAACGTCTCAAATTGTTGAAAAAATGCCATAGTTGAAAACCAGGGGTGGCCAAAAAAAAATTTAAAAAAAATTCAGAGCTAAAGTATTATTATAACTAAATTCATCAGTCAGGAAATTTTACCACATTTTCTGTATTAAATTTTTAAAGGACTATATGTTTTAGTCTAAACAAGCCACCCCTAACTTTTATTTTACAAATAAAACCTGTTCGTTGAAAGAACATTGTATTACATTCCGATTTATTTAAGAACAAACTCTTTTATTTATATTAGAATTTTATGAAAAGTATATGTTATATATACTGTAGAAGAGGACTTAGGTTTCCTCGTGTGATATGGGCTTTTCTTTAACTTATCCTATTATAACCTAGCAAATTTGACAGCCTTCAAACAATTATATAATTCATATTAAAATTGTCACGTTCTACTTTTCTTAACGATGAAGGTACATATAATTAAATAATTTGATGTAGCACGCACAATACTGTTATTACGCACCGCGGGATGAGCCTGTCGAGAAAATTGTACCTTTGTAGAAATTAGCACTTCAAGGAAACTAGAGGTATTAATGATGATAATTAATCACGATTTCTCAAGGGTTCGTTATTCATTCCCGTGTCTAACAGTTTGCGAAATTACAGGTGTGAAAAAAAAATGAACGAATTAATATTAAATGCCTTGATTAGTTGCTAATATTGGCGGATGACCTCAGCTATAACCTAAAAGGCTTACTTTGTATCAGAGTTGATCAGTATTTTAAATGAAATATTTTAAAATATTTTTTTGTATTTTACATTTTATGATGTGAAATACAAACTACATAATTTGTAACTTTATTTTCTTTTGAAAATATTAAATTAAAAAAAAATTGTATTTCTTTAATCTTCTTTCTCTGAAAGTACAACCAGTTTAGTGTTTTTGTATGAAATATTTATTCTGTAAGCAAAATTAAAACGTCTTACTTAAAATATACACAAAAAACAAAAAATATTATAGAATTTGCCAATAACTTTTTAAAATGTAATGCACTAGCTGCTTTAATAATAAATTAAGTCTGTAAGCAACTCCTAACTTATCGCTCCATGAACTAACATAAAATTAAAGAAAACAACATAAATATACGATATGGTAATATGAGATGGTCGATTCGTTTTCATGAATTAATAGCTTTGATTAGTTATCGAATTGATTCTAAAATCATTTATAATATATATGATTTAAGTATCGATTTTTTTTATGTACATTTCGTAGGGTGATAACCCAATCCCCAAAATACTTTGAAAAATAGTCGATGTGGTGTCTATACTATGCAACCAAGAATTCTCCTTATTGTACACATGAGCTTTATGTCTCATTTCTTTAAGCCTTATTCTATCCAAATTTCACTAAAAGCATACTCATCATCCTAATCTTGCTACACAATCCCTATGTAGTTCTCTACTTTCCTGATCTTAAGTGACAATAGCAGTGGCCCAAAGCCTTTGGTAAATTTATATTTTTATGCATTGGGGTTCTTGCAATTAAAAAAATCTTAGCTCAAACCAGGAGGGTCTGGGGATTATTAACTAAATCCCTTCTCTAAACCTCCAATTGCTTTCAATACAAGTAACTTGTGAAAGAAAAGCGCTGGGATCACCTGGAGCCCTACTTTCCCTTCATGGCTGAAGAGACAAGCCTTTAAACAAACGTTTAAGATATTTATTAACTTTAAATTTAATTAAAATTTTTTTTACTAAGATTTAAATTGTTAGACTAGCTAAAATAGGCTCCTTAAAATAGGTTAACATAGGAAACGCACTGCTTGAGTGAGAATTCTGAATTAGAAACAATTATTTAATTTAAATTTAATTATTCAGTAAATATGTGATGAATTAACTGACTTACCACTGTTATTATTGTCCTTAATTGAAAGAGAACATTTGAATACAAACAGTTTATTCAAACTAAATATTAATAAATAAAACAGCTTTCAACATTTATAAAAAGAACGGTTCACACAATATCAGTTATGCTTGATCTATCGACTCGGGTATAAAAGGGAAATTATTAACCACTGAGCTACATGTAGGTGTTATATACACGGTTATAAAAGGCATTAAGTAACTAACACATTATGAAATGAGAAAGTATTTTTCCGTGTGTGAGGAGTTGAAAGGAACCTAGAAGTTTGCACTAGCATAAGATAAGAAAAAATGAATAATATATTTTGATAAATTTATTATTTTATTTTTTTAATTGTTAAAATTATTCATTTTAATTAACAGTAAATATAATTGATGTTAAAACGTTTGTGGGTATAAAGTAAAAACCTAATATATGAAAAACATTACAAATGGTACTGCAAGCTGAACCTGGGTCATATTACCTTGAAGGACTGCATAATATGCAACAAATATACTCTATTAAGAAACATTTATATGGATTTTTATATTATCTTATAGTTGTTTTTAATACTATTCATATATTTTCCTTGTTCTTAACTTATTAATTTTCCCAACTTTTTTTTTCCTTTGGATGCATTGGAATTTTATTTTTATTTTATTCTATTCCGGCATATCATAAGTAGTAGGCATAGAGAATGTTTTTTGCTATAAAATCTGAGATTTTAATATTTTTCTGAGATAAAAGGTAATATAAGTCAATTTATCGCTTTCGACTTTTTTAAAAAAAAAAGAAAAGTTGAACAGATGAAATTTTTATGAAGCTGGATAAATGGAATAGATTGAAACTTTTACGAGTAGAAAATACAACTACGCTAGCGAATTGGTACATAGTAGTGTTAAGGCCGATAACAAGGACCGTTAGTAACTGTCATTTTACTAACTTTGATTAGTTAATCACCTTTTAACATAATTTTCGCTATCCTGAACTTGATTGCCTTTGACGCCCAGTTAAGTGATCCTGGTTAGCTAATCGGCCTTAAGGCCTCAATTAAATCTAACCCGATAACCTAATGCTAAAGTTTTATGTTAAACATGGTACTTCTAACTGCAAAGAAATTGTTCCTGTTCAATTACATAGAAACCAATTATTACTACTGTTGATTTGATTGCTTTGGAAATTTGTTTTTATTTTTTTAACCAGAATTCAAGGAAAAATGGTTATTAATTATTGCATTCTAAACCATCGAATTCCTCTAGTATGCAATCCTTAAAATCCTAAGTCCTTTGCTGCTTAGAAATCAAGTAATACATCAGGACTTCAATGTTCCACATGTCATCGATTTGGCCAAAATTAGATACCAGTCCTTCCATGATAAATTTCCTAACCGCCCAAACCCACTTGTTTCTAACCTGGCTTCTTCATTACCTTATAATCCTCCTATGCGTCTGAAAAAAAGATGGCCTTGAGATCTTCTCTAGAAATGTTATTGGAGTTTTATTTATAGGTAGATGCTCCTCGTGTCTGTATCATTTCATTGTTAACTATCGTTAAATTTAAAATTTTTAAATGTTCCAAATACACTTGTAAATATCAATAAACAGATGTTAAAAAAATCATTGTATTATGCAGAATTATTACAGCTCACCTAAAAAAAAATAAAATCTACAGAGTAATAAATAACCAGTTTGATATTTAAGATGTATTCGAATTTAAAATGAGGTGTAGATTTACAAATGAATCAGTTGGAAATTTTATTGACATTTTTTGATATTGATAATTTGACATTTCATTACAACAGAAATTTGCTCATATCGTCCGGCCAGTGACTAATGTCATGGTACAATTTAATAAAAAAAAAAAATTAAGATATTTCATTAAAATATCTCAAACAGATGGGATATATACGAGATAAATAAATAATAATCTTTTTCTTAATTATTGGTGCAATTGACTGCACATATGTTGAAATCCTCTCCTCAGTTAGAAAGGAGATATAATCGAAATGTTGAACATTCAGCAAGTGTGCAATACGTCGCAAATAATAATAGGACGACAAAGATTAACTTTTGTTAAAAATTATTAAACGCAACTGGGCCTAAACTTTGTGTGTATGCTTACATTGATATAATCCAAAAAAACTTCGAAAATAAATTAATTATTCTTTTTACCTTTATATATTCTTAAATACATATAATACATATTATCATATTTTTCACAAATTTTAATTCTATTTTTCATAATGCTGTAATTATTATAACGGAGATTTGGAGTTCTGATTGTCCTCGTTTCGCCCTTTACTTCCTTGGCAATGTAAGCAAATTAAGATAAAATACATTAGATTGTACAGGCTGGATTATTGTCTTTCATAACAAGGTCACAGTCAATTTGCACTTGAGGACTTTTTTTTCCCCTCATATGTTTCCTCAAATTAAGATGCAGCTGTTCTAGTCCTTGACGTCATTCCAAATCGATCTATTTCACTGTTAACGGGAATTATATTCCTGGAATAATAAATAATTCTGAGAGTGGACTGGGTTTGATACCTTGGTCCAACCCACAATGGAAGCCAGTACGTGTTGACTGCCTTGCTGGGGTACCTGTTGTACGAAGGGAAAGCTTATCTTAGCTAACTCTAGTATTAGATGTCGACACGTAAGACCCTCTGCAACACCATTGCTTCGTTTTGCATTTAACTTTTATTTAGTATTTCAGCAATCGGTCATTTTTATTATTCCTAATAATAAGAAAAAAAAAAGTAAAAAAGAACTTTTTGAGAGATGAAGTACAGGATAAATTACTCTATTTACATGTTACTCATATTATCATGCGAAATAATTTCTTTTATATTTTATTTATTTTTTGTAATTTTAAATTAAATTAGTTTTTACACGTGAATTATTTATTAATACATTTACATGTTTCAAGAACATACATACAAACTAGAATCAAAACATGTCCTAAATAGGTCAAGTATTTTACAAGATGTCATACATTTAGAAACAGACATGGTTCTTCTACCAAAACATTTGATTTCCAGAGTAGATTTATAGAAACATCTAGGAAGAACGGTGTTAGTAATCATGTCAGAATTTTCCCTTTCAATCTGGATAATCCCTAAATTTATAATAATAAATAATTTCAAGAACGTAGGACATCGGCCGAAATTTTTTTTCTCTCCAAAAATCTCTATTTTATATGAAAATTCGTATCTCCATAAGAGGCTAAAAATAAATCTGTCTTGATTTTAACTAAATATATTTTTTTTTGTCTTCTTTACCGAGTATGACTTATAATAACCATAAAATACTAGCAGAGCAAAGGCAGGAACATAAAAATTGCTAGTTGGCTCTTAGAGCGTTTTGGCAAAAAGCGTCTCATTGAAATCGGTGATCCCACGAGCGTAGCCTCTCTTGGGAAGTCCCTGTACTTTGATATCTAATTTATAATTTTCGCCATAAATCTCAACTTCGCTCAAAATAATTAAGGAACTAGTTCTTGATGTAAATAATGATAAAAGAAAAAAATATTGTTAGCAGCAGAAATGGCAAACAATTTGGGTGGTACAGATATAGGAAGAAATATATTTGTAGAGGTAGAGAGATTATTACGGGTTTACGGCAACAAGAAAAATAAGAAATTGATAAAGAAATAAAGGCTAGATTAAAGACGGAAAATGCTTGTTATTTTTCATATTCGAAATTGCTTAGCTCGCTTCTTCTGCCCAGAATCTTAAAAGTTAATATATACAAAGTTCATATTTTTCCTACTGTTCCTTACGGATGTAAAATGTGGCCTCATACACTAAAGGAGAAACAGTGCCTTTTTTTTTTTCAAATAATTTATTTATTGTTATTTACAACTGTATACATATATACACATCAAGTAAATTTGCTGTAAGTGATATTATGACATGATACAAACATGTGGAGAATCTACCCATTGATAGAACTCCAAAAACATTTCTAAAAGAGAAGATCTCGAGGCCATCTTCTTTTCAGACGCCTAGGAGGATTATTAGGTAGTGAAGGAGAAGCCAGGTTAGAAACAAGTTGGTTTGGGTGGTTGGGAAGTTTATTATGGAAGGATTGGTATCTGGTTCTGGCCAAATCTGCAACATAGGGGACATTGAGGTCCTGATGGATGAGTTGATTTGTGACAAAGTAAGGAGCTTTAAGGATTTTACGAAGGATTTTGGACTGTAAGGGTTGGATTCGAGAGGAATTAGATGGTTTAGTGGAGCCCCATAGCTCAACTCCGTATATCCAGATAGGTCTTATAACAGTCATGTAGATCAGTCTTCTGTAATGGATTGGAAGTTTGGGCCGTTTGTCTAGTAAATGTTGTAATAGTCGGAATCGACGAGCAGTTTCTCGTCGTTTCAGTCTTGTGTGTGGATTCCAAGTAAGTCTCTTGTCAAGATGGAGTCCTAGGTATTGAATCTGTTCAACAGGCGCTAGTGGAGTATTTAGAAAGGATACTGTAGGACAGGGGGGTAGAGGTTTACGACGGAGAGTAAAGGTGATCTGGTGGGATTTGTCAGGATTTATTTTGATTCTCCAGTTTTGACACCATTCTTCAATAGATGTTATGGGTGTCTGCAGTGCTTGTGATGCATTAGTTGGGTCGTTGTTTACAGACAGTATACATGTGTCCTCAGCGTATGTTGTTAGTACTGTGTTAGAGTGGGTTGGGATGTCAGCTGTATAAATGATAAATACAATTGAGAGTTTATAAAATGTCTATGAATGCGGATTATTGGAAAAAAAGACTCAGTATTGAAGTAGAGAGAGAGTGAACGTAATCGTAGGTGGGAGGATCTAGGATTTAGACGGGGATCACAGGAGACCCCGAATTGTAGAGCGATCAATGATATCGGAATCGGACTTGCGGGTTCGCTGTCTATTTTATTATTATTGTTTATAACTATACTCAAAATATTTTAACCACTTTCAGTTAACTGAAATTATAATTTAATAACTAAAATTTATAACAACCGTAATTGAATAATAATTACAGCTTCACCAAATATTTTTTACTATACTCAAAAATAATGATATATGATTGATATTAAAGCAAATATCGGCACATCAGACTAAAGGTAGTTTTTTGTGACAGCCATACTAGCTTTGGTACAGTCTGTTCTGTAAACGCTGCTCAGTTAATACACCTTGTATTGGTTGGCTAAGTTTCGATACCGTGACATTAACGTTTAATCTTTGTTCAGATTGGCGAAACATTGCTGAAATCATTCTTTTGTGGTTGCTTTCAACAATAGACCTGCAATTGTAGTGTTGACAATGGCTACTTCACTCCGAATTTGTTACTAAAATCTTAGTAATATAGCAAATAGCAATAACTTACTGGTTATTTTTTATTACTCTGCTTTAAAACGTTTTTGTTTGAGTAATTCTCGTGATCAACTAATTATCTCAACGACTACGATCTATTGATATTAAAAAGTTAACGTGAAGAAGAAATTGTTAAGAAGCCTTGAGAATTTTATGTTTTGTTTTTTATTCTAAATTAAACATTAAATTTCCTTTGTGTACTTCTAATTAAGTTAATCACTAATGGTCTAATGAAGGAAAAATTTATAGGAATTATTTATCTATCTTAATTCCGATTTTTCTTTCAATTTACATCAGTCATCTCTAAGATATATACTGTGTGGCTTACAGTGATGCTGAATATAATCTAGCCAGCGTTAATAATTTGATGATAGTTCTATCGAATAAATATTGACTTTACATATAATCTTATCACTTCTTCGAAACTTTTTTTTTTGTTTAAATAAAAAAAATTGTATCCAATTAAGTCACGAACACTTTTTAATAATGCCTTATATGTCCAACGTTTCGGTCAATCCTCGCCATCCTCATGGAAAATCTTAACCATAAATTCACACCACATACCCAACTCTAAAAAATTGTTTTCAAGTTATTTTACCCAGGAATAATAAAAATACTCAAATTAACCTACTTTGCCACTTTTTCATTTAAGTTTAAAATTTGTAATTGTAAATTATCTTAAGTTCCCGGACGATTCTGCCTCACTAATATCCCTAGGATGCAACGGTCCTAAATCAATTTTGAAATATTTACCTACAACTAAAATATGTAACTTAAAGATTTAACTTAATTTAAAAACAATTTTGATCCTTTTTTTTCTCTCAACTTTTATTCTTTAAAATTGTTTCCAACGTTTCGGGCCTTAGGCCAGTCTCAAGGATACTACCTTCATATTGATGTCATTTCTTTTTCAAAATCTTAAAATTGCAGGCTAATTGCCTTTGTCCCATATAACTTTTTCTAAAAACTTTTTTCTTAGATTTAAAACATTTTTTACAAAACACTTTTCTTCCTTCCTTCACTTATCATTTACAATTTAAAAACAGGTAGCTTCTAAACCACTCTCAAACAAGCATATATAAAATAATTAATCTAATTAAAGATTAAATTCAGCAATATTGTTAAAAAGTGCCTGAAATTAGAAAACGGCGTGAAACACGCCGCTCCCCCCTCTCAGTTGTAGCCTTACTTATCTCACCTTTTAAACAGACACTTATAGTGAGGATGATGGCCAATGTACGACATGTCACAATCTCACAAGAGGAGTTCAAAACACAAAAAATATTAGAAGGCAATCCTTCCTGGCCTGACCTACCCCACTAAAACCCCTAGGAAGCGACGTTGCTATATAAGTCTCTTCCCGTTTTAAGAAAATATTTCAGATTTAAATTTTATATTTAAGGCAGTTTAATTGATCAATATTTAAACAAGCGCCTAAAATTGGAAAACGGTTTGAATTATTTATTATTAAGTGACTTAATCATCAATTTCTTATCAACAATGTTATTCAACCTTCCTAAAATAAGGGAGTAAGAATAAATATTATAAAGTTAAATAATATTGTTGATAAGTGATGATAGTGTTAAGATAATTAACATTATTATATAAATGAACCAGTTAGGACCACTGAGTTGACTGACATGTTATCAATGATATAAATTTATTTCTACTCTGGTTAATACCAATTGGGAATCTTTAGAAATTAATAATAGTTGATAACTTTGCTAAAATTGTAATTAATCTTTTTTTTTAATTGTTTCAAGCTTTGGAGCACGATTGTACGTCAATTTGCTGTAGCTTAACTTTTACCTCGGAAAAGATTAAATAAATACAATTAGTACATTCCAATATCAAGGCCAAGTTTTTCTTGGTCAAATTAATTGTATACGTTTTCTGTGACGTTTGTTAACCTTCAGCGTCATGCAACTGGATTGTTCTTCAACACCAATAAATTCTTTGGAACAATGCAAAAGTTAAGCCGACTACACCTGTACATTGTGTCCGTTCACTGTCAGATAAGTCTGAAACGAGACCTACTAATTAATCCTTGTAAAGATGACTCGCTGTTACTCACATTTAGATAAAAAATAATTGGTCAATCGGATTTTACACTTTTACCATTCTTCCAAAATGTTCCTGACGATCTTAGTTAAAGTTAGTATGTCTATGTAAAAAAAGTGTACATTAATTAAAGTATCTTAAAGTTTGATTATTTGAAATAATTAACATTACGTCCATTGATAGCAGTCATACTCGGTAGTATGAACTAGAAAGGATGAATGAATAGGAAAAAATGAACTATAAATTTTATAATTAACTAAAGGAGAAAATAGTTTATGTCTCACAGGTTGAGACAGACAGGGAAATCAGAAATAGACGAGAGCGCCTTATATCTTCCGATCCTATTCTACAGTACACGGCTTTAAACTGTTATACTCTAGGACGGAGAAAGTTAATAATAGTTTTTCATACCTCAACAAACCCTTGTATTTAAGGAATTTCCATAACATCAAACAAATATTCTAACAAAACTTTTAGGTACTTTTAATTGTACTAATATCATTTCTCTCATAACAGAGTACGATTATAAAATATGAAAGAATTAGTTTGAATTAAAGAAGAAAATAAATGTTTTCATTTTTTCATGAAAATTGTCAAATTTTAATTTCATTTACCTTCATATAAAATATATAGTAAGAGAAGCGTTGTCATACTGAATCATATAGAAATATCTAATTAAAAACGTACTAGAATTGATTTCAAAATAGAGTGGTGGAAACTTATGTGATGAACGCACCAGAATTTTTACTTACAAATTACCCCATAAGAATAATGATTATAGATAAAATTTGAAACTTTAGTCTGTCGTAATCATTTCTGCACGAACATTCTAGTAAAAATAAACTATTTTCTTCTATATCCTCCTTCATTAAAATATAATGCAATAACAAGTACACTGGCTAACGATGAGGTATAAACCCTTTTGGTCAGAGTTTGATCGGTTTTATGTGATTTACATAATTATTTTTTCTGTTTATTATAATTTGAGGTAATGAGAAAAATAAAATAAAATAAAAAGTATTAGTTTATTCCATTAGATACATCTCCGTCTCTAATGAAAAGTGGCAAATTTACTAATTTTCAGAAATGTAGATGTCATTATTTCATTCCCAATAATGTTTAAGAAAATCAAGTTATCTGCATACAGACTTTTTTTTATATATTTATTCTGAGTCTCTTATTTATCTAAACAAAAAATGTTCCATAAAAAGAATTGTTATGGATATAGTTCATTGAAAGGTGAGATATAAATAAAAGCTTTTGATTAGTTATTCTCATTATATAATACATTTTTCCCCTTTCGTCGGTCCAAGACTCCCATTGATATAGGCTGTCCTATACAGCCTTTTGACATACCGGGGTTATCTACAAGTGACCTACCTATTCAACCGTGGTGGGGAGTCAAGTTTTTCATTTTGTGGGACCGCCACTCAATGAAAAGAGACAACGCCCCAGGCCGGATTAGAACCGGTGCTTCCCGCAGATCTCAGATTGATAGACCTGTGCCAAACTACCTGAGCTACGGACGGCCCAATATATAATACTATTTTAATATCTACAGTAATACTAATAATATTGTTTTTATAATTGAACCAACAAAAGGAAGACAATATGATACGAAAATTGGAATGAGAGAAATAATGTTTTTTTTACTTTCTCTTAACAGGTCATTTAGGTATATTATTTTTGTTCTGCCTACTATATCTGAATGAACTTCATTGATAAATTCAACTAAAAAGTTTAAAAAATATTTTTTGCTTAGACACAGTTTTTTGTAACTTAATATGTTCTTGATGAGGTGTAGATAAAATAAATAAATAAATATGGTTTTGTTTATTTATGTTGTTCTTTGCTGACCGCACCCGCCGAAAAACTTCTCCAATAATTAATATGTTCTTCCACTTATATCACAGATTATGATTTTATTAATTTAGAAATTATTGTTTTGTTTCAGGTAAGTAGCTCATTGCTGTCTTGGAAGATCAAGTAGTATTAGAAGTATGTATTATTGATTTATTATTATTATACACAAACATATATTTTATTATTAGATTGTATGGATTTAAAAAAAAAAAAAAAAAAAAAAAAACGATATTTTATTAGTAAATCTTTTTTAATAATGAAACAGGTAGATTTGTACTAGAGTTTAAGTAAAAATTAATACTAACTAATAAATAATTTTGCTCTCTTTTGGACTTTAAATATATTTAGGTTAGGTTCATTTTGATTAATTTATTCCAAAATGAATCTTCGTTTTTTCATCGAGCTTTATCTAATCATAACTTTTGATTCTCATTATCTGCATGTTATTTTTCATTAAGATCAATCTTAAACTAATAATCACTAGTAGCTCTCGATATCTAATTGTTATATATATTTTTTATCGATTTTAGTCAGTCTTGTTATCAATATAGTTAAGTGTTTAGTATAGTCATGTACAGTCTCAATCATTATTTAACTGTATTTCCATCGGGAATATATTAACATTATTTAAAATTCAGTAAACGAAAACGTGATCACCTGTGACAACCATAGCGACTTAATGGCAGGTTAGTATAATTTGTAGAGGATATAAGTACATTTTCAGTTTCACTAGAACTGACTAATATGTTTTAAAATAGTTGGTAGTTTGTTCATCTTTTTTTGTCATTTCGTATTTATATTAGATTAATATACGAGGAGAAGATGGTTGGATGCGGTCAAAATAAAACAAATAAGTTGAAGTAACTTATTTAATCATGCCAACGTTTCGGCCAGAATTTCTAGCGTTCATCAGGGCTAAGAACAGAACAAGATAACAACCAATGAATATAGAAAATAAAAAATAAAATATAAACAGAATGACATAAAGTAAATAATTATATAGAATGGAATTAATAAAATAAAGTGATGAAAGAAGTGGAAAATAAAATGTATACATAGGATATTGAATAAGTAGGTAAAATAACATAGTTAAGGAAATTAAATAAAAATGAAGGTATATAATGCAAAGAAATATGAATATATTAGTTTATTAAGAATCTAAAAATTAAAATTATGGAAAGAAAAATAAAATTGAGAAAAAGAAAAAAATATGTAACAAACGAAATATGTAACCATAAAATTAGATACAGAGGCAAAATATAAGTTTAACAATATAATATAATATAAGTTTAACAAAATAAATGAATAAAAAAAATTTTGAAAACAACAATAATAATATATGGTGAACATAACTAATAACGTGGATAAGGAAAATTGAGAAAATAATAGAAAAGAAGTGGGGGAGGTTAAAATAAACTTAGGGGGGGGGGAAAAAAGATAAAACATAAAACGAACCTGTTAGCTTGGAATCTAACCGCCAAGTGACTTCTACGCCACGCATAGCCAGACTCCGAATTAAAAAAACGTTAGAGAAATGACAAAGTGTATTTTTTAGAGGAAACGTTACAAGTGGGTAAAAAATAAAAAGTAAAAAGTAGAAAATATTTAAAATATTAGATTCGATTCTTATTTTGAGATTAGAAATTCTAACGACTACAATGATCAGCTTTTGGTATTCTTCAGTAAAATCAATTATGTATATTTCCATCACTTGCGTTTTATATCTGAAACATTTCGACATAGTAATAATAAAAGTTATTACATTATCACCTTATCGTTACATGGATTGGTAGATGTATAAATGTAATATTTATCTATTAATGATAAACATTTTTATGGAGAATATTTTATTTGTCTACAATTGATAGTAGAAACAAACAGATTTGAGTGTGGATAGTGTTCTCCATTACCCATTATAAAATTCCTTCAATGATATCTATTGTGAGTAATAAAGTCTCACCTGCCTTTATTCAAGCATTTGGAAATAATATATTAGAAAAACATTCATTTACCAACAATCTATTGAAATACTGCAAAGGTTGTAAATTTGTTTTTTTACTCCATTTTACTTTCTTTTTAACGGCTGGAAATTACTAAAAATTGAAGAACTTATTAAAAAAAGAAGTTTACAAGGTTGACGAAATATTCATACGTTAAGGACCAAGATAATTCAGAATTTCATTACCTTATTATTTTACTTGATTGACTTACTTCTCTCGTGTCTCGTAAGACGGTATTAGCCATTGTTACAGAAATTACATAAGAGATTATTGTCTTTTTTTTAAGAGTATTTCGTGTGCTATCAGATCTGATGTCTTACAAAGAACGATAGTACGATAAGCCTAATAATCTTTGGTGATTGGATTGTCAGGTTATTATGCCAACTTCATTACTGGAACATGAATTTGTAACTTTATTCAACACGAATTTTTGAGCTGCACCGTCTAAAGCTCGTTTTCAGTAATGCTTAGAATAGAGTTGAGTTGATTTCTAGACAGTTATCTTAACTATTAGGGAATCCCTTTCAGTAATTGTTCACTCTATTACTCTTATTCACTACAGAATTTAGGGAAGCTTTGTTTCATAAACAACGAAGGGAACTTCACTTATTCACTTCCTAATACTCCCAATCGATTTGTGAATATTATTCTAAGTCGACTTTTGAAGGAACTACAATAACCGGATATACTCCATTCATACTTTGATAAATATTCGGTATTGACTGGTTAATGTAGAGCACTAAAAGTTTATAGTACAGCGAAATGATTTTATTACTTTTGACTACCGAATCATCACATATGGGCTACTGTGCGAAAGTGCTGGTATGTTTGCAGCAAAAGCGACACAAACTAATAGAAAGGCACGGAGTAATCATATGTTTTGACAAAAATGTTACCTCTACCTAAATATAGCTAGTTAAGAACTTAACTTTTAAAATTAAAATTTAATTTAAAGTAAATAAAATTATAATACATAAACAGACCAAGGACTAGAAAATTTCAAAATTTAATAATAATTAATTCAATCATGCTTTTATAACAAAAAGATTAACCATAGATTGTGAGTTTTATTCATCTATTTGCTTACGATTTTAGGTGCCGTTTACAACATAGGTTAGTTTGTTTCGTGTTTTAAAATATTTTTGAATCGATCAATGGCACAGGTGCATAAATTTGAATGCTGTATTGGTCTTATGTAAATCTGATCACATCTGATGCATTATCGAATCTAAGATAACACCTCGATGTAGGTTAGTAGGGAATTTAAAGGTCTGATGATTTTATTTATTTTCTGACTTGTTCTTTGAAGCAGGTGCTAAAGTTTGTGCACAAAATATAATATTACTATATACCCATATGGTATATGTCATATGTGATATGACATCACAATAGCTGGAGGACCACGAAGAATAGGACGAAACGTGCTTCCTGACACAGTTCCAAGAAATTGGATTTTTTATTTCTATATCTTTTGTTTAATCTCTTTATTAATGTATATTTTTGTTCATTCGGTTCCTACTTTTTTTATAAATTACAATTGTAGTATTGTAGAATAAGTAGTAGTTAATCTAACTTTTTCAATTTTATTAGAATTATTTTAAATTTAATAATCCTTTAACTGGCAGAGTCTTATGGAATTAAAATGGATTTAGTGAATGACACAATTTCTTCCTTATTAAACTATAATAGTTTATTTCATATCATACAGCAACGTTTCGGGAGATTTCCCCCATCTTCAGGCTGTTGATAACAAAAAACCTATATATGACATATAATTTTCTCCTATTTGTCATACTTGCTAATATATTATAATATTAATGTCATTTATTGAGTAAAACTTTCTAATAGTCATACATTATAGGAGAATAATTACCTTTCTGCTTTTTTGCATTGCAGAAAGGTAATTATTCTCCTATAATGTATGACTATTAGCAAGTTTTACTCAATAAATGACATTAATATTATAATATATTAGCAAGTATGACAAATAGGAGAAAATTATATGTCATATATAGGTTTTTTGTTATCAACAGCCTGAAGATGGGGGAAATCTCCCGAAACGTTGCTGTATGATATGAAATAAACTATTATAGTTTAATAAGGAAGAAATTGTGTCATTCACTAAATCCATTTTAGAATTATTTTATTATATAATTAGACTAATTTTTTTTGGTTTCTTTTTTGCCGCAGTAGGACTTCATATTTTGTGATCTCTGACACTTAAAATATTTTGTAAATTTATTATAGGGTGAAAATGATCCAAGAAAAAAATTGGTAATGTCATTGTCATATCTTTTTGACAGGAGATAAAATAAAACAATATGATTTTACAGGGAGATTTTGGGCACTTAAAATTTAAAATTAAAAAGTGAGTCAATAAAAGATGTACGGATAATTAAAAGAGCCTAAAACAAAAAAATAAAATAAAAAATGAAGATAAACATTTGAATGCCTAAGAAAAGTGGTGTTCATACAGAAAAGTGTATAAAGACCATTAGAGAAGAGAATAAGTGAATAATATCAGCATTATAAAATACAGAAATTTAAAAAAAAGTTTATAAAGACAAATAAAAGTTTTTAATACAATTTAAATCATGATTTTAAAAATTCTTTACAAAGTACTTTATTAGTTTAAATTCTACTAATCATATTCACAGGAATTGTAATATTATTATAGGTAAACTATACTAACTCATGTATAAAAATGTAGACATTTTGCATGCCGGACTTTATTAGTAATTTCTTTTTCCAGGGGCAATTCCAAAAATTTCTATAAATAAAAAATAAATAAAATTAAATTAATTCTTTATAAAATTTACCAAGCTCCAGGCATCCAACGGTTTTACGTGGAATCTTGATCAACTATTTCCGTAAAGGAAAACAAGTTAGAACATCGTCGGGAGTCAAGTGGGATTTGAACCCGAAAAATTAAGGTTTCCTTCCTTAATAAAGAGGATACATTATAAAATTATTCCAAAGATTAACATTTTCTTCATCTTAAGGTAATGCGCGTCTCCTCTGAATCCGCCAATGTTGATGCATTTCATGTCAATGCTACAAATCATTTATTGATCCTACTATTTTTTAATGTTTATGGCTTTATAAATAAATAAATAAACACTACGAAAGTTTACTTTTATTGGTAAAATTTGCCCTCTGAAAATTTATAACTTTTTTTTGTCTAATATTGCCAGAGGAATAACCGTTTTTTGTTTTATAGTAGGCATTCATAAATTACCCTTACGAATATAATATTAATTATTAATCATATTATATTTTTTCCTCAAGCTATGAATGTCCTTTAAATATTGAAAGTAAAACTTCCGTTTCTGAAAAGGAATGTTTCCCTTGACGAGTGTAAAATGAGGTGCATCGTCCCATAGTGGAACAACTTTCTATCCGGAGCTCTCGAAGCATGTCCACGTGAGTTGTGGCTGGTCGTTATCCGTTAAATTACTGGTTTTATGAATGCATACTTTTCTTTTTTAAGTTTCTTACTATATTGCAGATTGTAAAACCGCAAGGAATGTAGCCTCTTTAAAAAAGGATTATTGAATATGTCCTAATTTTATAATAAATTTCATTCATTTGGTTGTCTATCGTTTGTTCTTTATTTTACGTAACACAGCGGAACTGCACAAGCTTATGCTATTATTATTAATTTACATACATTTAATCTTTTTCTTTTCTTATATGAAAAAGTAATAAATGATTAAAAAAAAAAAAGTCTCGCTGGAACTCAAGAAAAGCCTTGAGGAGGAAGAAGTGGTGGCGATTAAAAAGATTATTCCGATTTTCTTCTTTATTCTTGGTAGACGGTGATGCCTGACTCCAATCTCCCCCCCCTCTCTCTCTCTCTCTCACACACACACACACACACAAACACTAGACTATCTCCTTTCACCTTAATCCATACTCCTTAATGTAGGGATAATTGTCCTCTTCTACCAGTTTAGGAAAATCAGCCTCACCAATGCTGTACATCCTGAGTGAGCAGTACAAAACCCCGGATAACGACTAATTGTTATACTATGACACAGGAAAAGTTGCACTTTAAACATGTCGTAATGGAAACGGCACAGGTGATTGCTGTCCAGAATGCCACCAATAGAGATGATCGCCGAAGAGAGGTGGCGCATCTACAATAGAAAAAAATCTATTCCTTGGAGTCAGGAAAGGGAGGAGACGATTGACAAATGGCAAAGATCCGTGGTATGTAGCGTCTAAGGGAAGGTGGATCCGCAGACAGAGTGCATCGGGAACACGGAGAGGTTGACTACTACCTCACTGGGTTGTTCATGTAACGTTGGTGATTTCAGAACCTGGTGGTTCAAACTGGACGATACAGCACAATGTCTAGTGTGTCAATGCGCGAACCATGGTTTTTTCTCCAGTCATCGCTTGATGATTGACATTGGTGACATCAATTGACATTGATCGTCCAACAATGTTACCTTAGCCTAACCCAACGAGGTGGCACTCTTCCTCAATGGTTGTCCAGAGTTAAGAGGTGGTTAGATATTTTTAACCCCAGTTTTAGTGGTTGAAAATCCCAAGTACGGGACTCTCTCTCCCTTTCTTCTGAAGATTTGATAAACCTCATATGAATGTAATTAATATGACCATCGTATATACCGATGATCAATGCAACAATAAATAATTTCAGTAACGAACGGAGCTCGAAATGTTTATCAGGATTGACATGGAATGTCAGGTGACTCCTTTATTGGCCAAGGATTGGAATAACCTTGTAGATAAGAAGTGTTAATCATTTTTTTTCTTTTATTAGGAAAATAGATCAAAATTGTAATTTATATCCAATTATATTAATTGATTAACAAATATTTATTTAGTGAATAGTAAAGAACAGCGAGGAAAGACATTTTTCTATGGGTTTTAAAACAAAACGTGACCAATTATTCACTCTTATTCTCAATAAACTAATAATTATATTTGAATGATGTGAGCGAATATGTTACAATCTGATTACATTATATTTTCAGAAGTCTATGAAATACCTACAATTAAAATATGTTATTTTTAATCGTAGTTTGCGTATACAAATATTGATTGAATAAGGAATAGGGAAGGTTTTTCCTCATTTGAAACAAAATTAAATGTTCTTTAGTTCTTAAAACTGCTATAGCTTTGATAGGAATCCACTTTCTGAAGTTATAAATAAAAACCTGAAAAAAAAAAAAATCAGAACATTTACCTTACATCTTATTTAATACCTATGGGCGATATGACAGAAAACCATAGGATCAATGTTATATATTGTTTTGACTTTTATGGGCCTATCAACTTTAAAGACTGGCTTGTCCTTTATGTACTGAAAATTTGTATGTAAATCATAATATAATATAAAATATAAATTTTAATATAGTTAACTATATGATATAGTTTATTATTTTCTAGTTCATTATTAATATAAGAGAGGACCATAAAACAACAGCAAGACTGTTTCTGTGTTACCATTTCTCTCCCTTCTACCATCTCTTTGTTCTCTTCTTCTCTAAGGGTTTGGCATGTTTCTTGGCCGATGATATTCTATCCGTGTCCACCCTGGCTCCTCTACTTCCATTTGGCCCTCCACCTCTCTAGCGCTTGTATCAATGAGATCTTGAGCACATTCCACAATATTTATGATAATATATAGGATAAATGTTGTATTCCAATAATTTGGATTTCTGAACAACATACCGGTTCCACTATAATTGGTTAATTTATAACTTCTGTGTAAATGACCCTTGAAGCAAACAATTCTACAAATAGAATCGTTTTGCCTCGAAAGCACCATTTTGGAGTTATAAATTAATAATTTAGAAAAATGTATAAATATTGTGTTCGTGTCGCCAAGACTAAAATGTTGTTGCACAAAGAAAAACAAATTTTACTTATTAGTATTTTATCCATCTGCATTCCCCGATCAACTTATCTCCGACCCAACTTACTAACTTATTCCCCCATCCTACTTATTAACTTATTCTCGAACCAACTTATTACCTTATTCCTTGACCCTCCTTATTAACTTATTCCCCTACACATCTTATTAACTTATTTCCCGACTCAACCTATTAATGTATAGTCAAGTACATATTGATCATTATTATTGTTAATTTAATATTTCATTATACTACTTTTCCTTCTGCTGTAACATTTCTTTAAACGTTATTTATTTACTGTTAAATTAATTATAAACATTTTTAAAAATTTATTTATTTATGTTGCCATAAATATTTTTGTAGTTTTTTATATTCTATGTTGTAAAAATTGTATCCATTTCATTAGATTATTAACAATACCGACTTTATTACGTTGATACAACTTTATGCAGTAGAAATAAATTTGAATTTATATAAAATATTAAATAACTGACTAGCTTTATTAGTATGCTTATGTGGATAAAGGTGTATGAAATAAATGCTCCAAATCGTAGATCAATAACTAATAAAACATACAAGTTATAATATACTGTTATAATTTATAAATATGCTGGTATAATGTACTATAAGATGTAATTTTTATTACCTAGTTCCCACATATAAAACGAATACCTTCCTTTAAATTTGAAAATTTAGAAGGTTGGTAAATGATACCTATAATTAAACATTATTATATTATAATAAAATGAATCATCTAACTGAGTTTATAGAGACCTATTTCTAAGTCAGAAATCCTCTTAACACAAGCCGATACTGGTAGTGTCCTTAATCTTTTAATTCACTTTGGGAAAAACTTTCCTAGAAATATTTATGACCTAGTTAGGACAAATATATTAAGAGTGGCACCTCTTTGTGGTCCATACTTCTTTTTAGTTTGCAGGAGGTATCTCGGGTATCTAATATTTTCAGTTATAGGAGTTCTGAAAGCTCAATGCTAGGTATACAACATTTTCTTGCTATAAATATTATTAGATTTAATATACATTATTATAATTTTTTTTTTTTGGTTCAACAAGATCGGTTTTAAATAGTATCGGATTATTCGTTTGGGCAATGACAGTTTGGTAAAAGAACATTCAATTTAAACCTATAAAACATTATAATAAATTGTAATAATTCTTTTTAAAAAAATTAACAATAAATAACATGAATAAGTTTTAATTTGCTTTCCGATGATTATAGGTTTATTCATAAAGAAAACTTTTCCTAATAATCATATGAGGTTCGTTTATACAATTTTTTTTCTAGAATAAAATTAAACTGACGGACACAAACTTGTTTAGTTTTAATGCTTCTTTCTTATTTTATATTATATATCTTGTCAAATATTGTGTGTAATATAATATTATATTTACAGTATATTTTATTCTTTTTTATATTTCATATTATATTCTTATTTTTAATCAAGTTCAGTTACATACTTATTAGGATTTCATTTGCTCATTCTTATAAATTCACAAGTAATGTGTATAAATATAATTAAATTCATAATTTCTTTCAATTATTTTCATTATCATTAGTTATATATTACATTTAAATTTTTTTTGTACGTTATTTTCATTTTAGTATTTGGTTTGTTGAATTATTAGTTTTATCGCTATATTAATTCATATTGTACTTCTTTAGCTTATATAATATATAATATGCAATATACAATCAAATATGCAGAATAAAACTTAGCTGATTGCGTCTGGATTCATTCATTCGTAATGATTTTTGATCAGTGGCTTAAAAAAAGCTTGCAAACTATCATGCATAATAATTCGAGCCATATTCATGACCAAAGTTTGATTAGTATGCAAATTTTGTAGTTTATTTGGGTCTATTTTTCTACAAAGGGCATAATCTATAAATCTTAATCTGATCATGTTCTTTATCAGAAAGCTAGAAGGAAGAGTATTTTTATTATTGACGTTGTAGGAATTTTATTATTGACTTTGTGATAGAATAAAGGTATGTGATAACTATCCATAATATTTTTAATAATATCTAATATATTATCCAATATATGTCCTCAATCTCGGTTCTACTTGGTTCATTTGCTTTGATGGGTTCAATTTAAAAGAAATTCCCATAATTCTAAAAGAAATAGAAATTATCATGTTTTTTTCTTAATCCATGTATATTGTTAAAAATAGACTGCACTTTATAGTACATTCTACTTTTAAAATATTCCAGTTTAGACATATAATAAATATATTCAGATACCTAGAAATGTTTAAAAAATGGTATGTCTAACTTCCTGGAGGAAAAAAAAGAAAATCTGAAAACTTTATTTGATTGTTTTCTTTTTCATGATTTAAATTTGATTTCCCCTTTTTTCCCTCCTTTTCATTTTCCCAATCCTTCCTTGCGTGTGTTGTAATGTAATTTCTTGTGACTAGTTAAAGTAATTTTAATTTATTTTTAACGCCCTTCAAAACAATGTTTTTAAACAAGATTGTTTCTTATTCGTTTAACAATCAACTTATGAAAGTCCTGTTAGTGTAGGTGTTTATGTTTTGTCTTTTACAGTAAATTAATCTAATATATTTAAATATTGAACCTAGTTTCAATCTTTCGAAAAGATATGTCGTTATAATGCAAACATATGAACCAAGATATTGACGTCACTATCAGTGTTGAAAGATATTTTTTTTTTATTCGGACCTAAGAACCAATTAATGCTGGCTAAAAATTAGATCAATTTTTAATCTAAGCAATTTTTTAACTTAAGCATCATTTCTTCCGTTCGTTTTTGTTTAATGGCCTAAAACCTCTGGCCGTGAACAAGCCTTTCTTGTCAAGTACTTAATCCAAGATCATTGGATTGGTAGAGGTTTTTGTTTTTTTTATATTTAAATTGTACTCAATATTTTTTTTAATGATAGGTTTTAGTATTGAAATAATTTTCTAACTGCAGTTACTGTGGTCACGTTGGTGTCACATTAATTCAACTTACGCCATTATAAAGACCACAGAGTTTCTGAGTGGTCCTTGGGTACTATGAGCTTGCATTAATATACCTTTCCAAATCAACAATGGATTATATATAAAACTTTTTTTGGAGTTATGAATCAAATTTAACATGTAGATCGTCATATACCGCTGTTGCTTAAGCAGAGTGTAAGAAGGAAACTTATAAATTCTTTTTCACCCTTGCCTGTCCTCTATCAACTGTCCCCATTTGTTCTATTCTATTCTAGTCCTCTTTTCTCAATTCCTTTTTTACATTATTCTCCTCCATATATTCCTTTCCTCTTTTTCCATGACTTTAACGTGATGAATCTGACTTGCAATTGTACGAGGCTTCAAGCTTAAAAGGTTACCAAACCATCTTAACAGATTTCGTTTAATAAAATGCTATCTTCAGGAACAGAAGTTTTATTTGCACATTATAGTATAAATTCTACTTTCATTTCAGGATGGTATGTTAGCTGGAACGCAGAATATTTTTATTATAAATTAAAATTGGTGAAATGATTTCAACTTTAAATTTAACTAATTTACCTTGACCAACTTACACAATTGGTTAAAGAACTTCAATCTTATCAGTCCTTACGAAGCCCTGCAAAATGGGGCTAAACGTTGGTTAACAATATATAGTTTTCTTTTACTATTTTGATACCTTTAATGACCGTTACCCTTCTTCCAATCTACTTCATTCGGTCAACTACCTTGTTCTATTGACATTGACACCAAATAGATTTCATATATAAAGTAAAAAATATTTTATTAAGTTAAAATTAATAATGAAAAATTAAAATATGAGGGGGTGAAAAGCTTAAAAATATATAGAAAGTAGCTCAGAAGTATTTCAGACGTTACTCCTTTCCAATTAAAATAAATAAGTTAGAAAGCATTTATGCAACTAAAAATTAAAAAAAAAAAAATTATAAACGCATTTCGGGGGGAAAACATATTAATTAATGTTATGTACTGTCGCGTACGTGCCTGACGACATTCTATAATACATGTAGGCCATTTCGGGCTAAGACGTAAAACGTATTTGAACTGTTACATATTAGCAAATATTTATTCGAATATAACTGTTCTAAAAAGTTCGGAGTTTGTTGCCATAGTTTCTGACATTTTAATTTATTTTCCTAGTCTTCACTTATCAGTCCTTAAATCAAACAACGGGTTAAGAACGTATAATACGTTGTGATGAAGTGTCTCAAGACTAGTACTGTGCTTAAATTATAAAATAAATAAATATTATTTTTTTAATAATGTCGTTATACAATGTAATAGTAATAAATTACTAATATCGTAACTCAATAAGATAAGTTAATGTTGTTAGGAGATAATATTAATAATTGAACTGTTATTAAAATACTGATTGGTTTTTACCCTTTATCATTTATATATTTATTTTACCAATTAAGACCTTTTCAGTTTATTTAGTAATGATTATTGTAAATAAAAAATCATAAGCTATTTCACATGTTATAGTAGATTCATTTTTTTTCACATTCTTTTTTTTCGGAAACAAGTGTAATAAAATATTTTTGTACTTTTGTAAAAAAAATTAAAGATTGTTTTCAAAACATGTTTTCTATAAAATTGGTCCAAAATATATAAACATTTAGTAGAAAATGATAAAACTGTTGTTATTGAATAATCTATGTTTCAATTTTAATTCATCAAGTTATTAAAATACTAGAACATTAATGTCGGATGTAAAAAACTTAAGTCGGCGGGCTAGTAAATTATGCTAAATTTTAATACATTAATTATATGTTTTTTTTATCTGCACATTGACACAATTTGTATAAACATATAGTAATTTTTCCATTTTTATTGTCCCTATGCCTAACGTTTGCCTACGACGTAGTTATTTTTGTAGAGGATGACATAAAGCTTAAAGAATCAATTAATTGTAAATTATTATGATATTTTTTACTTTACATATAAAATTTATTTAAATTTAATTAGTTCAATTTAAAGTCAAAATTATTTCACCAATTTTGATTTCTGTTCAAAATATTCTACGTCGCGGTTTTCATGTCATTCTCAGGAACAAAAGTTTCATTTGCACATTATAGTGTAAAGTCATAAACTCGACTTCCATTCTATTCAATTCCAGGGTGGCATGAAAGCCGAAACGTAGACCATTTTGTTTATAAATTGAAAATATGAAGTGAAATCATAATTCGTAATAAATATTATTTAAAAATAGGCTTAAAATATTTTTCCCGTTTTCAGTATTCCGGTTCTATTCCATCAATTTAATATCATGAAAATACTTTTAGCCGTCACCATCAGTCAATTTTTGGTAAAATTCAGGTCAATACAATAAGTCAGACAGAAATAAACAATGCAAATTTATTCATCACTTAGATTTTGTCTGGTATATGTCTAAAATAAAATCGCAAGGACAGCCTCCCGAGACACTCCTTCTAATAGATTGAATTAAATAAAAAAATGAAATATCGCCGTGTGCCCCACCTTGATGTCCGGGATACAAAACGCTTTCTTTTTTTTCGCTAGAAAACAGATTTTATTTGTAAACTTTGCGTCGTTGTCATAGCCAATGATGTGAAGAATATTAAATTGGAATGTAAATTTACTTAACGATCTATATGTTGTATTAATGATTACAAAAGAAGAAGAAAATTATGTAAAGTAACTACTCTCTACGCTCTACTTGCGCATGGCTCAAGCGATACATGTGTGACCATGAATTACACAACACTATTGAGCCAACCGCTACTTGAAGTGTATAAGTAGATTACGATTGTTTTTTAATTAATTTGTTAATATTCCTTAGTAATTGGTCTTTTTGGCCTCCAGGACTATAGTCCTTAACCCTTTAATTGTTATTTCATAAATAGAAAAAAAAAAAATAATTGTAACATTTTGGCTCAGTTTTGCAGTTCAAAGGTATTTGAGTCGTTTGGTCGTAGAAAAGGCAGCTGACAAACTGAAAACTTTTGCAATGTTAAAATGTTTGTTAGTTGCAATGTTCTACGTTCAAACAGGAGTGAGTTACAATAAGTTAATATCAACATTATTATCTTAGGAAAACAAAGTTCGTATTGTTTTAAGAATTTAAGAAATGTAGATAAAAATATTCGCTTGTTTCAAAACAGCAATTTCTTTAATATTCAAGTTGACTATACTTTCGCTTAATATATTTCCGTATAGCTATTATTATATTTACTACGTTATTCCTATATTTTCTATATTAAATAAAAATACTATTAGCATAACAGCCTAAATTTATAAGTATAATTTGGGGTTTCTATCCAAATTATACTTATAAATTTAGGTTATTTATGCGTTTTTCGTTATTATCTCTCCCATTATCCTTTGCGACTTCATATTTGATTCATTAATTTTCTAAACCAAGGGCGTACTCAGGATCAAAACTAGGGGGAGGCCAAGCCATAGTCTTCTTTCTAATTTTAAGACCATTATATACAATTGTTGCAGTACTTTATTAGTTATTAAAATTAGTATTTACATGGAAAAAAATTTTTGTTATTAAATTTTTTTTTTCACTCCTAGAGGGGCCCCCTCCTACACCCCTCTGGGTACGCCCATGTTCTAAACTCTTTAGCTTTCCAATACGATATTCTAGAGTCAATGGACTACTTTTATTTCTGGGAAGTAGTTTTCCATCTTAAAAATTCTCCTTATTATTCCATTTAGTTACCTATTAAATTCTTACATAATTTAAATTTATCGATTTTTATCACTTCTATCAATAAAATATGATTACTTATATCAAAAAAATACGACTAACGTAATAGTAGTCTTGTTGAAATATTTAAGTGAGGATAAGTCCTAGCTAATTTTAAAGACTGTTAACCCTTTGGACTCGGCACCGTTTAGGACGTTCCTAACATCTCCACGTCTCTTTTTCGCGAAAAGGTACACCCTGGAATCGTTATATTATATAGTACAACTTTAGAACCAAGCAAGGCATTGTAATGAACTTTAGTTTATATCTATTTGTGGACATTGAAGAACACATATTTACAAAAAAAAGAGGTATTTCTTATAATTTATTACAGTATGGTAAATTAAGAAATGAAGAAAATGATAAAGAAATAAAAAAAAAAATAAAGAAAGATAAAGAAATGGTTTGGAAATTACTAATGGTAAACTACAAAATCACAAAAATCTTTACTATTCGATGCTTCAATACAATGCGAGTTCTTGTAACTTTCTTTTACAAGTTTTCGGATTTATTTGTAATATTATTATGTTTCCCTGTATCATTGTACTATACTCGAGCCCCTTTGTTGCACTAATTCTTCATATTTCTCAACGGATTGGAGAAGTGTATAATCCATAGTGAATACAGTTCCCACGTTCTGTTTCGACATAAAACCGGTTTATTTATGTATAGTGCATCTTGATATTTATGTCTGTTTTTTTTTGCCATATTTATATAAAACTATATGAAAACATGTCTTTCTTAAAAAAATGCAGTGAAATAAGTCCATTCTCCGAAATCGCTCATAAGTTTTAATGTTCTCTCAGAGGAGACAACCGAGAGTAAAAGGTCAAATTGTACATTGATATAAAAAGTTGATTCAAAATCGACGGAGCCGTTCATGAGAAAATCGTAAAGAAGTGTAAGTTTCATACGGCTATTTCAGCTTCACACTCACAGACACACACGTAAAAAAGAAATACTCCCAAACTTCTCCCTAGAAAACCTTACGATGCTTCGTCTCATACAACTTTGCGAGATATCGTAAAGAGCCAAAAGAGTATACTGCTGAACAATATTGCACTGAACAAAGATACTGCAGGGAGGTGACAGGTAGCTTTAGTCACCCTTTCTATCAGTGTGCTGGATGGACCGCTAAACGTAGAAAAGGGGTTTTCTAATGCTAAACCTTAATCCTTAAGAAGCCCTCTAGGACCTCCGCTGGTAAACAATCAATGAAAAGGATATAGATGTTGCTGTAATATGTAAGCAATATATAGACATAAATGAGCCCTGGGTTACAAGACTACTGTTCTGTTGGGTAAGAAAAGACCTCTTGATTCAAGAAGTGCAACCAACTCCAGGAATTGGATTTTATGGTTCAAGAGCGACATCTATCCATTCCATCATTAAGCATAATACGAGAAGATCAAGTGAAGAACTGAACTGAGAGATTGTTCGAGTTCATCCTCCTGCCACTCCAGAGGATTTTAAATCATTAATCATATATCATGGGGGAGTAGAGAAACGAGGATAATGCAAAATAAAGATTTTTATGGCACACTGTTATTGAAATTATAAGCCTTTTTTTTTTGTTCTGTTGGAGTTTGGCGATGATCATTTCCTTGTCGGGATTCCCAAATTAGTAAATGTTTTCCAGTAAGTAATTTTAAGTGTTTCTAGTTATTGAGAAGAGTGCTAATTAGTAACCGGTGTTGTATAAGCTGCAATATCTGGAATATGTGTGAGGAAAAGAGCTCAGGATTTGAAATCGTACACTCCATTAGATATTTTAATGATCAGGAATATATTCATTTATAAGGAAACAAGGTTACAGGTTTTTTCCCCGTTACCTACCTTTTAGCTCTATTTAACATTCTTTGCGTTTTTCATTCTTAAATACCAACTACTTAAATAATTTCAATGAATAATAAATATCTCAAAGTTTACACCCTTTACAAAAGTGACGAACTGATTATTTTATCTTATTTTTTTAAAGACCCCCCACTGATTTACATCGTTTTCTGTCCAAACGATGTGCATAAGCATTTAATGAATAAGTTAAAATCAAAATTGTCATAAGAGTCAGGCTAAGGTAACCGAAAGAAAATATACAAACTGAAATGATAATAAGATTTTATGTAGATTTTTTTCAGTTTTGAGATTTTGCAACCATTTAAATTGTGCAATTAAACTGGTCAGTAAAAACAGAAGAATGAAACCGAGACACCTTCGGTCGACCCCGAAAGGAGTACTTTAAAGAAGTACTATTGAGTCTGTTGGTGTCCGAGCTACAAACGTTTCAGCATTTTTCCGGTAAAAATATCGGCACCGATTTGAATCCACCTGGGCGGGTTGATTTTTATTTTGCTGTGAAACCTAGGAATAAATCTTAGCCTTTCCTACTCTGGCTAGAATAGGTTGGTAAGCTGTAAAATAATCCGCCTTTCATGCCCTATCTTGGAGAACATAAGGACTTTGAACCCCTAATAAAAAAAAAGAAAGTATTGCTCGACCGTTGCAACGTGTGACCAATTGGGATTCTAGCGGAATAAAAATCTAAAGACTCATGCTATTGATAACGATAAATTTTACTCTCATTTATAATTTTTTTTTCATTATTAAGAAAATATAGTGATAAAAAATTAAACATTTAATAATGATTAAATTTAATTTTTTTAAAACTATTTCCAGTATGATAAACCATTAATAATTTAAAAGCAAAAACACTAGACAACTATAATATAATCACCAAAACCAACATCATCAATCTCTTTTTCAATGTTTAGTACAGCTGTAGAATTCATATTTGGTATAGGAAAATTCGAAACACTTTCACTTAACATCTTACTTTTTTCGGATAGTTTTCTGAAGAAACTAAATAAAAGCTCAGAAACTTTTTTTTTTACCTTTTCTCAGAAATACGTTTCCCTAAGTGTCTTCATTTCTTTGACTTTTTCCCACATTTTCCGTGAGTTTTCCAATTATTGATAGAAAATTCTTGTTCACTGTATACCCTATTCATCAAGGCGATGAGATTTCAGGTGGCACATTTTCATAGGATGTTTCCATAATACCGTCTAACAAGAGTTTATCATCACAATAAAAACTTATTGCTGAGAATCCATTTCTTTTTAAGGGAGTAAGAAAAAGAAGTTTGAAAGAGCTTAATCTTTCTTTTAAACATTGACAGATATTCCTCAGATTATATTTTTGTTCTGTTACTCTCAAACAATTTTTTCTTTAATATTTAAAACGATTGCCTCTTTCCATAAACGCCTTAGTAAATATCCATTTCAAAATCACGATTTTTTCACCTGAAACACAATTTTTATTGCTGCTTTCAAACGGAGACCGACGGAGTTTTAACTTTTTATATTTTGCATATTGCTAGACACAAATAATCTTAATTTAACACGTTGGTGTACTTCAAAAGTTACTGACCAAGACGTCGAACTGTTTTCATTTATGTGGGAAGTTTTGATTGACTGAAAAATAACTACAACTTCCTTACTCCTAACTTATCTCAAAATTATGAAAGAGTTGAACGGGAATTAGTTCGTCGTTTAACGAAGTGATATATTGGTTGATGTGTTTGTATATTTTATAAGAATTTTTCATGTCTTTCATCAAAATTTCAATCAACATTTTTGGAATTTTTAATAAAAATCGGCCACCTGAGATTCATTCATTCAGCTCCCCACGGAAGAAGATGGTTTGGAGTAACCATCTAACCCTCTTTCTTCTCTTTTGCAATAGGAACTATTCAAGGAACACAGTTGGACAGAAGGATTAGAAGGGGACGGTGTCCCAGCGTACGATTAAAAAGAGAATGCTGTGTGTATAAATTAGGGAAAATGTTTCTTGAGTTTTCAAATTAGTAATAGAAAATTCTAGTTCACTGTATACCCAATCCATCAAGGCGGTGCGCTTTCAGGTGGCACATTCTCATAGGATGTTTCCATAATACAGTCTTACCAGAGTTTATCGTCAAAATAAAATCTTGTCTTATTCCTAAGAATCCATTTACTTTTCTCTTTTAGACATTGAGAGATTGTCCTAAGATACGTCGAGGGTGTTAAATGCCGTCTTTTCAGCAAAATGTAAGGAAAGCTAGGATATCTACACAAAACCTGAATAATAATTAAGAAAATCTGTTATGTTCAAAACGATGTTCCATCGTTCATAAATTATTTCGCATAATCCGGAGAGACTCACGAATCCCGGTTAGGAATCCTTTAAGCAGTAGAAAAGGTTAGTAAATTATTTTAAATAATAAACATATCATATTTTATTCTTACGTGTTTCTATATTGTTATATTTTATTCAATAGCTTTAAATTATTAAATTGTCGTTATAACTATGTGCTTTAGTAACTTCACAGCTGAAATATTTTTTTTTCCGTTATCAATTACTACAAAAAAATAAAATGTTTTTAAAATAAAAGATCTTAAAATTTATATAAAGCTTCAAATGTAGAGTTGTAGATCAAGATTTATATCAACCAAAATATAGATTTAGATCACACAAGATCTGAAACTGGTCTTACCTTCACCTTGGATTCTAAAGGCTTATTTTATTTACTTTATTTCATTTTATTATCTATTTTTCGTCCACTCTTGATTTGTTGGTATTCCACAATGGAAACAAGCCTTTGTCTGGATTTAGTTTTAAAAAAAAATAACAATCTCCTTGTTATATTAACGTTCCTTGATTTCTTGTAAAGCATAATCGGATTGTTTAATACAAATAGAAAAATGTATCCGTTTCTTATGGACTCTTTTTTATTTTGTGGTCATGCTGCCTTCTAGTACTTAAAAAGGAATGTAGTAATTTTTGGTGGATTATTACTCCCAAAAGTCATTTAAACTGAGTTTGCTTCTATCACACTGCGGTTAACTATGAACAGTCAATTACACAGATACCGTATTATTCCTTCAGTCGATAAATGCCTTGCTTGTGATTTTCTCTGGAAGGAATAAAGCGTCAAAGCACAATTAAGAGAAGATAGAAACCGCGTTTATTGAAATATTTTGTTGAATTTCAATTGTTCTAATTATATCTGTAAATTCATTTTTACAATTTTAAGTTTGTGTGGGAATCTGGCGTACTAGCTCAAAATGAAGTTTTTCTACTTTTTATGGAGAGTTCAATGATAACGGTTGGACGTCACAAATCAAAATAATATGGATACTTGATCTTAATATTCTTTTAATTATTTAATTGATTATCAACCACATTTATGTTGCAAGTACATCCATCCTTTAACAATATGGATGCGACGACCGTGCGTTGGGGCGTGGGTCCCAGAACGCTAGGTTCGATTCTCTCCTGGGATAGTTTATATTTGTTTATCGGTGGTCCCGAAAAATGTATCTTGACAATCTCACCTTGGTTAGTACGCTGCGGCAAAAAGTTGGCAAAAAGGCCCACTTGCCGGACTTGTTCCTCCCGAATAGTCATCAATACCAATCCTATTACTCGTACAATAATAAATAGTTCTTTATATGCAAAAGTGCGACTTTAGTGATAAGTAAAATGAACACAAATATATCAAATCAAAAATGAAAAAAAAAATCTGAAATATCAGTAAAAATTATAATGGTAAATAATGTAAGATATCAAACTCTGCCACCTTACCTCTTTATCAGTTGAAGTACTTTGAAACATCATCATCTTTTGGATAAATCGTTTGACTTTTCACAATCATTTTCAATTAAAACGTAGACCTTTTCAGCAGTAATCGTACAAAACAAGACAAAAATTAAATTGTTGACGTCCATCTGAGCAGCTCTGTTACCTGAGTAGAAATCTATATGTACCTCAAGTAATGTGTAATTTTTTCTTTATTCATTTTTTGATCGATACAAGGTCTAAAAGTAGCAGATAAAACTGTTTAATAGTAATCGTTGTTTCGCCACACTTTGCAGGTCTTAATCTGGACTCAAGGAGTCAAGTAGAATGAATATTGATTCTGCCTTGAAAAGTAGGGTCAAATCTAAGTTACTAATAACTTGCTTTCTCTGTTATTGTTGTACCTTTTTTTGACCGCCTCCCGGACCATCTTCTTAGGTTATTATGAAAATAATAAATATATTTCTTAGTTATTTTTTATTTCTTGTGGAAACGGTGGTGTCTCTTGTTTGGTAGCAAGATTTTGACCATTGCAAACAGGATCAAAAAATTACCTACCAACCCTCAGTATAGACAATGAAGTTGTTTAATTTAGATATTCCCTGGAATAAAAGTTGGGGGATATTATCCAAATTAATTATTATGTGCTGGTATGGGCTGGTTTGAATAAAGAACTATTTGTAATTTGCTGGTAATGATGGAGTGGACTGTATTTATAATAAATTGATATCATAGGCATTTAAAATTAAATACCTCTATTCTCTCTTTATAAGTTTTTTGAATCAATTTGCTGTACGGTTTGAACAAAATGGTTACGATATTGTTAGTGATAGTTTTGGTTTCATTACATTAATTGATTAAAGTATTACATTTTACTTGTTTATTCTTGGGGCTTGAAGGTTGGTTCTGGTGTGAATGTGAAGATGGAAGAAGGGTTCCCTCTTGGTTCTCTCCTCATCCTTCTGCCGCCGCCGCCTCTCTCGCCTGAGTGTGAAGTTTTACTCCCTCATGACTTATAAGAAGAGACCTTCTTGAAGAGTTCTGTCTCTTTCTTCCCCTGTACAGGTCAAGATGGCTACTCTATTGGTTCTAACCCCTATTTTTGGGAGGATTAAGATGGCTGCCCAGGTCTCTTACCACTTATCTTTGCCACTAGATGGCATAATGAATTTCAGTTCAGAAGTGAGGGGGCACCTTTCTTCAACAGAAGTTGTTTCATGCATCCAGTTTGGAGTTCACGAATATCTATTTCCGTATGTATATGTCCGCTACTATAAATATCGACCGTGTATGTATAAGGTAGATGTGGAGGGCAGGTGGGGGACTCCATTCACTCTTATTTAGGTAGTTATTGTGTCTCGTGTGATAATGATACATATTGCCATAAAAAAAAATCAAGAAAATCCCCTCCATTAAACTTTAATTTATCTGTTATATGAAAGCTATAATAGATTGTCACACACAGTTTTCCACCAGAGTGCTTCATACATTAAAGTTGCTTATTTTTTATCACCTACGGACCACCAACATAGTAATTGCTTTACGGTAGGCGAAACTATTATTCATTCATCAAACTATTATTCCATTATTCTTGCGATATAATCTAGAGGATGAAGCATTTATTAAATCCGGAGTATTGTGTCCAGGACTTCTTAATGAACTTTCTCATCGTCAATGCAATCTCATCTTCTGGTTCCTGAAGGTTTTTATGCTTTGTTTTATCATTTCAGAAAGGAATCTTCGTGGAGGTAGCCCAAATTGTTTTCTGAAGTCATTAGCGACAATGGATCTTTGTGACAGGTCTATTAGCGTACCATGTAACTATTGTTTCCTGTTCCTATCAACACCATTGATCCTGCGATTTATGGAATATTGTAAACGACTTTCAATAATGACTGTCATTCCCATCTGGGTGGTCTCTGTTTGTGTAAAGTGTCTGTCTTTTTTTGAACATTTGACTTTTTTGTAATTTATACCGGGAAAATATAGAGGGTTTTACTATATTTGTTTTACATTTTGGAGGAAACAAAATATAAGACGGAATTTTGTAAAGATTGAAGGTGAGAGACGGCTAGTTTAGTAATGGAACCAAGGAAGTAAAAAACCTTATGTTTTTTTTATCAATGTACATTTGGCTTTATATGATGCTGTTTAAGTTTTGAAGCAGCATTTGCTAACGTCAGACAATGTCGACAGGAATGATAAACTAACAGGGAACATTGTGATAATCGTGTCGAATTGTTAGTACATTCTTGAAACTGAATCATTATAAAAAGCTGATATAATGAATTAATGAAATTGTATTTTTATATCAACCCTCAATAGAAAATACTACCGTATTCGGTTACAAATCTTAGAGTATACTATTACATTTTTATTTCAAGATACTAAAGCCTTATGTTTCTCCATTGGAAGTGGTAATAAGTCCACAAACTTCTAGTTAATGTTTTGCTAATTAGAAATTCATCAGAACTGACGAACATAAAATCACATTCGTGGATCAGATGTAGCACATTCCATAGTACAGATGTAGTATTTCCAACTAGGTTCCTCGCCTGTCGCCCTACAGAGTCGCTCAACGTATTCGAAATATGACTTCCTAGTACGGCTTCTAGGTCTTCTGCTATCTGGGACACATGGTTTTTTGAGGATCTCTGTGGTTGTCCACGCTGATAACATAGCTGAACGACTTCAGCTGACTAGTTGCCAGGACCTCTTTCAGTGGGAATATCTGCAGTTCCAGACGAATCCTTTCATTACGAACTGGGTCCCTCCTTGTTTTTTAATCGTCCTTCGTATAAATTTCATTTCGGCAGCGGTGATTCTGCTCGTAAATCGTACGCACAACATCGTGGAGGAGGAAGAGGCCACCGGAGCTGCATCAATTGTTCGAGTTGTCCACTGTAACGGAGTTCATCAAGCGACGACACATCAAATTTTTCGATTCACTTCAGTACTGTACAAATCCGTTATTCAACACGTTAACACCTGCCCCTCCTCCCGTGCGTTGGCAACACACTACGTAAGGTCACGTAGTATTAGGATTAAGTTTTTATTAGATTTAGGTTTGTTAAATTCAGAAATAATGTGTGCCCCAACACATTATACACTTTTATCAATACTGACAGCAAAAATAATATTCTCCAAAATACTCCTTAGAATGTAGATGTTCTACAGTAAAAGGAGAAAGTACATTGTTTATAAACACGCCATTAAAATTTTGTAGGGGATTTGAAAAAAAAAGAAGCCAAATCTTACCAAGGTCAAATTTCTTAGAGCTCTATAGGTCAGCTTACGGATAAATACTTCAGTATAGAATAAATGGTAATTATTAGAAATATTCGCAATTTAAAAGAAATGGAAAAAAATAGAATATTTTGAACTAATTAGATACTTACCCAATTTTCTTCGACGAAGTTGATGTTTGAGAATTGTTAATAACTGCCAAAAAAAAAAAAAAAAAAAAAAAAGAAAGAAAGAGAAGAAGAAATATCTTTGAGATGATAATGGGTTTTAATTATTCTATGTTAATAAATATGGCAGTGAGAATTTTCAAATAAAGCCTTAAATCTGGAGATAGTAAAACCAAATTGAGCCGCAAAGTAAGTTGTTTACTACTCAGGAGTGGCCCATATAGAACAATAGTTAAACATGTTTTATCCTCGACTTATTAATTTATCAATAATAGTAGTGAAGAGATTTTTTCCTAGTACTTTCATGCATACACATACGTTGGACAATTTGATATTGGACTATAATTTCACGCGTTAAAGTTAAGACAAAGATAAAGAGAAAGATGGTAGCAACCTTTTCTCATTCTAACACTGCCATTTACTATTCTTAATTTATTCGGTTCTAATGAATTAATTGAGAATAATATATTTATGGTGACTTGTTTTTTCCTCATTTAACTGTATTAATAATCTAAAAATATTTTTTCCTCTATGATTTCCTATTCCTATTCCTGTTTGTAGTAGGTTTGACTGGTTTTTATTAACAGATCTAAAATAGGACATTTCATACTGGTCACCTTTTTTGTGTTAGTTGTCTTGAAAATATGCTTGTAGAGATTGTGTTGACCTCTTTCCGAAAAACACCCAATATGAAATGAATATATGAAACTATGAAAACAAATAAAATTTACCTTAATTTTGATAAGTATCATAATATTCTGTAGCTTGGAGTAACAACAAATAATGTCCAAATTCAAGATTCGGAAAAAGCAAAAGAAATCTGAAAAACTGAGACAGAGGGTTTTTATAAACGGGTACAGATAGATATTTTCGTGGTATAAAAAAAATCTGCAGTTTTTGCATGAATTGTGAAATATGAAAAACCTTTCTTAAGTTAAAAACTATAAAGCTCTAAAAATGGACAGTGTTTTTTGTTGTTCCAAGCCGCAGATATATGAGAGGTCTTACTCGGTCAATATTTACTGTCGCTGTTTTTCCGAACTGGAAGCCTTATCGAATATCCTATCCATCCCATCCAATTTGCGATGTTTACTGGCGCTGTTCAGGAGAGTATTAGGAACGCAATTGACATTATATCATAGCTACGATCCACAATACGGCCTTGATCTTGGAAAACAAAAGTCTTCCTCTCGGCTACATCAATTACCAAAGGACCTATTAACAAAAGGCCCAGGAGGGCGATCTCGAGATAATTGTCCATTGTCCTAGTGTATCACTGAGGAAATTCGGAAACCTACCTTTCTGTCTTCCTGAAGTCTTCTGGTAAAGTCTGTATAAAATGACGCAGCTATATTTTGCCCTTGTAGGTGCTAGGCATGACAAAGAAGAATATGCTTGGAGGAACTTTATCTGGACTGTTTCATTTTTTTTAAAGCAAGGTCAAATCTAAAATGGGTAGCATGCTGTGTTGTAGCTTCTAGTCTGTTCGATTGTGTAGCCGTAAGAAGAAGGCATAGAATCACGGGACGATTCGATTACTAACTTTTGTTTCCATGGTTTAGAATGATTTTATATGATATCTTATTAATTACCGAATTTATAGTGAGTATTATTTTGTTCTAAGATTCTTCCTTTTTCTTTTTGGTACTAATCTTAAAGGAGCAACTGTATTTAATCCAATTATAAGTAAGTAGAAAAAAAACAATAAAAATAAAATGAATAGTTGATATGATATATTTATATAAAGATATACTTTTATTTATTTTCAAGTTCCCCTCAACACAGGTCATTAAAAGTATACGGTTGTTCCAGGCATTGCTGTTAAACTTCATTGTTTCCAGAAAATTCACTACACTTTTTTTTTTTTTTAAACTATATTATTTTACATTTATTTGTTTACAGTTACATTACATCTGACTCTTCTGGAATAGTTTAACACATGTTTAGTGATTACTTCTATAATATTCATGATGTTGTGATAAATGTAAAATATTTTACCATGTTAGATGTTGTAAGTATAGGATTGTGAGGAGTCCTATTTAAAGCCATGTTTAATGTTAAATGCATAAGAGCTCCAAGTGGATTATCTGAGCAACTTGTTTTATACCTTTCCTTCCACAACTTCACGTTATTGCTTACTTCTTAGTTTATATCAAAGTAATTTATTACAACATGGACATTTGAATTAAATGGAAGTTGTGTAACTGTTTGGCTACTGAGTGTCTTGTTGATCTTCTAACTTGTGAGGAAGATAATTGTAATGAGTTAATTGACAACTATCATTACATTATTATTATTGTCAGCCATTGCTTTATTAGTTTTAAAAACATTCAATACAATACTAAAACAATCAAACCACAAACTACGAACAAGTAACCTAACAAAACAAACTAATGGTGACAAGCTCAGCTAGTCTGTTGCGTGAGGGTCTATTTAACAGACCTAGTAACATACTCTCAACCATGTTATAGGTTATATCATTTTAACTCGTTAAAAGAAGGAAATATTTCTATATTTAACATGTTAAACTGAAGATCATGAGGGTGTTGAATGTAAAATGTTTTACCATGTTAAATAATATAAGTATAGCATTGTGAGCAGCCCTATTTAAAGTCATATTAAATGGTAAATGCATAAGAGCTCATTACTTGTTTAGTAACCTTTCCTTCAAAAACTTCATTTTATACGTCTGAGTTTTGATTACAGTAATTTATTACAATATGCCTAACATAATTGAAAAGTAGAAGTGTAAAAGTTTGGCTACTTATTGTCTTTTTTAAAAAGTCCAAAACACCAGACAAAAGAAAAAAACAAAAAACACAAACTACGAGCAAGTAACGACAACACGACAACAAATAAAACGGTGACAAGCTCAGCTGGTCTGTTTCGTGACGTCATTCTCCTTTTAACAGTCCTAGTAACAGACTCTCAGCCATGTTACGTGTTATATCGTTTTAACATGGTAAAATAAGGAATTATTTCTCCATTTAACATAAGTTTTTCCATTTAAGACGCTTTAACATGTTAAACTAAAGATCATGAATACCCTTAATGTTTACAGTCCAATGGCATATGGTTCATTGTCCTGGGGTTACCACACCTGACACAAGTAGGGGATTCTAGAGCACAGAGAAGGTAACCAACCATGAAAAATTCACAATGACCGATTCTTATGCGGTGTAGCATTATTTCCTCTTTCCTTAATTCTACTCTGCTGATCTGCAATTTGCAATATTTTATTTTTACTCGTAGTAATTTTGATGGTTCTCAAGGCCTCATTCTGTCCTCCCTAAGAATATAATTCAAGTTCTTACATCCTCCACAATGAGATGGAGTCTAACAAAAGCTGTTTTTTTAAATTCTCTCCAACAAAGCTTTACAATTTCTAATATGGTTGCGTACTTAAAACTTTGGTGCTTTACTGCAAGTAAAACACTCATTGAGTAAGTGATAATAACTGACTCTTGTGGTTAGCTACATAGCCATGTAGATGACTTTCGTTGATGGAAGTTGACTATTTTGCAAATTTGGTCAACCTACCGGGAATTTGGAAAGGAAGGCTTGGTTGTATTCACCGCACAACATGCTATTGAATCCATACTTTTTGTTTCATCAGCGTAAATCACTTTGTAATCCATAAAATAATCCAAAAGTAGCAGGAAGAAATTCTGAGCTTCTATGGGATAAGTTATTGCTAATTGTAGAAGAAAAATATTTAAAACTATTTTAATTGAGCCAACGTTTCGCCCCACGTTGCAAGGCTTCGTCAGGGCTGTTTTGACAAGTCAAAGTCAGAGTGAAAAAAGAAAATATTTATATTATAATGGCATTTATATTATAATACGGTAGTCGTTGAATAGTACAGAAAGCAATTTAGGTCTGTATTTGTGATAAGGGCTGAAATGAAATCAATTATTATACGATGGATGCTGTATTGTAATATTTCATTTTTGATTGAAAATATTCTTATTTAATGTGAATTTATATTATATTACTTTAAATTTGCTATTATTGTTTTAAAGCTAAAATGTTTGTTACCGATGGCCCAGGATTATTATTTAAAAATATGATTGTAAGTATCTCACTTAACATATATTACTTGCATAGTAATCCTACCCTATTCTTGGTTAGAAACTCACAGTGATGTATAAATCACTAACTTTTAATTGATTGGTGATTTATGATGCAAATGGACTGCATTGCATTAGTCAAAAGTTATAAAAAGCCATAAAACAAAATAGCTTTTTCAATCATAGTTCAATAAGTTATTTGCTGGTCTAGTACTTCAATTGAAAATGAGTGTTTCATATGTTGTCCATTTATTATAATTAATATATTACCAGTAATTATTCATAAAAAAATTAAGTTCCAGATTTTTCATGGTTTCACTGGTGTCTGAAAATCAACAAGTACAAGTTGTTGGAGCCTAGCACCCAAACAGATTTTCCCAGGATTTTGAGCATATAGATATAAGTGTGAATTTTTATGATAGTCGAATGTTTCGGGTAAATGTTCTTTTGGGCTTTTGAATGAACACAAAGAGTCAGTTATAATTACTATTTTGGTATGTGTTACTGTTATGGAGAACTGGGGTGCTGAAGCTATTGCATGGAGTTCGGCGAATGCAAAAACCTAAAAAAATCAATTGGATAAAATCAATGACATACAAAGTTTCCAAAATTATATAAGAAATATATATATTTTTTTCCTCGTTCCTAGAGTGCAAGCAAGAACCCTCAGACACGGGTATAATATTTTGGTTTCAATGGTGTCCGAAAACCAATAAATAATCCATATTTATGGTTATTGGTGCCAATCATCTTCATTCCTTAATATATTTCTGTACTCTAAGTTGCGGAGATAGTATTATCTGATATGTGATGTCAGTAGCTGCTTTAGAATTACTTAATTCGTGTTCAAATCATTTAATTCTAAAGTGCTGCCGGTTAACATTTCCACAAAAGATGAATGGAAAGTAACTGTTATACGATTGCTATAGGCTTGTCTTCATTGGACTACACAATTACTGTTTTTCTGTTGTCTAATTGACTAGATGATGAAAAAGTAATCGAAAAAAGTTAGTCAGCATATTCCGAATGCTTAAAGCAAATCTACACCATTTGGAATATATTTTATGTACCGATTAGTAAACAATGTTCTATGGTTTTTATAACTTTCGTTGTATGCATTAAATTAATACTAATGTAACATGACATTGTTACAGTGCTATTCATTGTAGTGTGTAGATCTCAACACCTAGAAAATCCATTACATACTTACTTTTTTTTTTTTTTCAAAGATTAGATTTATTTATTGATAGATATTACAATCTGCCACACAGTTGTGGGCAATAGGTAATAGTGATG
>NW_027104700.1:386346-387936 GCF_000696795.3 Halyomorpha halys | reverse complement strand
TCATAAAATTATATATACAATATTTATACAATCGACCTGAGGATCCCTGAGCCCACTCTATCCCCCACGTGTGAGGGGTAGAGCAGAGCTCAAGAGATCCCAGTGCATCCCTCTCGCCGCATCACTGGTAATGAGCCAGTGGAGGCTGAGCAAGTGCGCTAAAGCAGTAAACACTCAACTTGAGTGGAGAATCTGACCATTGCCAGAACTCTGACCATTGTCCATTTGTATTTTAATAAGTCTCTTGGCCACTGCCGTTTCAACCTTCTAGGTGGCTGTAGGGATGGGTGGAACTAGATAAGGTTTGAACCAAAGGATTAGGATGGTTGGAAAGGTTTATATGGAATTTTGAGAATTTGGTTGGTATGAGATCAAGGACAAAAGGGATATGTAGGGTCATGGTTCTGTCATGTTCTGTTGGAAACGTAGTACGGTGCATTAACTATGGTTCTAAGGATTTTGAATTGAAAGGATTGGATACGTTTGATGTTCGACGGTTTAGCTGTTCCCCAAAGTTCAAGTCCGTAGGTCCAGATAGGTCGGAGTATAGTCTTATAAATTAGTAGTTTGTTTTCTAGTGAGAGATGAGAGGTATGGCTGAATCGTCTGTTGAGTTCTTGTCTTTTGAGTCTAGTATGTTGGTTCCAGGTGAGTCTTTTGTCCAAAGTGAATCCGAGGTATCGCACTGTGTCGGATCTGGGAAGAGGTATATTGTTAAGAGTAACAGGTGGGCAGAAGATTCGGCGGAGAGTGAAGGTCACATGGGTGCATTTCGATTCATTGACTTGTATCCGCCATTGCTTGCACCATTGCTCAATCCGGATGAGGTGTGTTTGGAGATTGGATGAGGCTGTTACAGGATCGGGATGGGAGGATAGGATAGCTGTATCATCAGCAAATGTCGCCAGGAATGTGTCTGGAGTGATGGGAATGTCAGCAGTGAAGAGGATCTAGAGGACAGGACCCAGGACACTGCCTCGATGGGATTACATACTTACTAGCGAGTTCTATACGAAGAGAGTATTTTGGGGTTAAAATCGGTGCAATTCATGAAACTGTGTCACTGGACTGAGTGTCATGTATTTTTCGGTAATTAATTTCTACATTAATTACTATTTACTCGAATGGAATGCCTAAGAGTGAGCAAGAGAGAACAAGAATCATGTTGGTTCACAGGTCGGTAAATGTTCAAGGTTTAAATTTTGAAGGTCTTAATTGTTAACTAATAATAATAACAAAATTAAATAACATTTAAGGACTTTGAAGGTTCGTCGGGCAGTGAACAATGAGCTTGGGTCTTTAATGAAGCGTATGATTACAGCTCATGGTTTCTTTATGTAAATAATGAAGAAAAGTTTGTATTCATTAATTTATTGAAAGTATTTCCCATGATTATTTTATTAAGAAAACAATGAAACAATTAATGTATTCCACTTCCTTGATTTAAAATAAAAAATATTAAATTGATTTGCCAATTTAATGAAGTGAGTAATATATTTGAAAGATATATTAAGTAATAGAGAAGAAAAATTCTCTCTCTCTCTCTCTCTCTCTCTCTCTCTCTCTCTCTCTCTCTCTCTCTCTCTCTCT
>NW_027104700.1:373207-386059 GCF_000696795.3 Halyomorpha halys | reverse complement strand
CTCTCCCCCCTCTCTCTCCCTCTCTCTCTCGCTCTTTCAAAAAAAAAATTTTCATCTACTTAACTGGACGTGTTTTTTGGTTGTTCGTTAGCATTTTAGGATAAAAAACAAACAATTGTCATCAATGCGCTTGTTTTATTTCATTTTCCTAGATATTTGGATTTATACCTTAAATATTTTTTTAATTTTATTTCCATCCCAAGATTTGAACTCTTTAAATTTAAAATAGTTAATGAGTTTAAGTAGTAATAGTGTACTATTACAATAATGACATTTTGGCGATTGCTGCTTGTTAATGAGATTTGTGTGTTCTATTCTCAATTCAACCATTGCGACCTCCTCTCTGCGATCGGAACGAATTGATGTGGTCCACGATTTTGTTATTTTATAAATAGGTTCTAATTTCCTGGGCGGACTTTCATCCCACATGAATTTCTAACTACACGATATTTGATTTTTCATTGGAGGACTTACTTTTTGGGGTGTCAGAATGGCCGCGCTATAACCTAGAAAAGTTAGTACTTGTTTGGCTGCAACGTCAACTAGCTCGTTTCAGCGATCACCACGTTGCCTGAGAGCCATATAAAGCAAACCGACTTTCTCGGGTTCTCGATTATGTTTATATAAGCATGAGTTTTTATGATAGTCGGGTAAATATTCTTTAGGGCTTTTAATGAACTCATAGAATCAGTTATAATTACTATTTTAGTATGTGTTATTGTCATTGAGGATTGGAGGCTAATGAATAATGTTCAGCGGTATATAGACTATATTTTTTTTATGAAGTTTTATTTTGTAAGTTGATTTCTTTGTAACAAAATAGGATGCTTCATAGTCTAAAAATATTAGATTAATAGTTTATACACATAAGGTCAGTTATAATTACATTAAATACAAAATTAACGAATTAATTTTTCTCATGTGCATTATGCATGCATTTATAAGGAATACCTATATTTTCTAATATTTCTTTGTTTCACAGTAGATAATTTCATATTCAAATGCTTTATAATACAACTTGTCACGGGGCCATGCTTGCGGAAAAGTGTTCATGAACAGTAAAGAGTCAGTTAGCAATGAGTGCTTCATGACGACCGGGCAATTCCATCATCATTATTAAGTTTCCTTCAGAAGGAATGAACATGACTTCTTAGAAGGTGCAGTATCTCAGGGGCTTCTTCTCTGGCGCCAGTTTCTCCTGTTCTCAAGAAGTTTAATTTATTTTCCGTCGTTGGACCCAAATACTTTGTTACGCATTGTCTGCTTGTAAGTAAACATTTCTAACCCTTCCTAAATAACGCATAAGTTCAAGGAAAGAAAAAAATTTTCAGCTATTCGTCAATAGATAACACGTCAAGCGTGCTTTGTATAACCTTTGTGTTAAATGTTTTGGTTGGCCATGGTTTTGCATTGAATATGACTCCTTATTTATATATTAATTATTTTCATGCATGAAGATAGTTCGGGTGGGGGTCAATAAGGGTACATAATAGTTTTTAAAAAAACTATTTAATGTTATCATAGACGTTAAGTGGGGCGAAACTTTGGTAAGCATTAAATATTTTTATTATTTTTTTTTTTTACTATTTTGTAACTTTATTGACCGACACCCGGACTATCTTCTTCCAATATCTTCATGTATGTATGATCATATTATTATTTTCTAATATTCATATTTAATATAAATTAAGTTTGGCCTATCATTCACTATTTGTCATTCATAACCTTTTTTTTTTAATCATAATTCTTCACTTTTCATTTATGATAATTTTGCTTATGTGCGTTCATTATGTTTTTAGTTATTTTATTCTGACCTTTGATGTCGTGATTGTCAAATACATTTTAACTTCTAGACGATTTAACGTAAACTCTTAATTGCGAGGGATCTACGGCCGAAGCAATTGTAATATAGATTTTTTATTTAAAAAAAAACTATAATATACTATTTTAGTGCCAAAGAACTAATTAATTAATTAATTCGTTTTCTTGGGGTATTGAAAATCCAATAGTTTCCCTAACCCGCTTATTTTTATAGAAGTATGTCTGTCGTAGTCTTTTTAGAATATATATATATGTGTGTGTGTTTTTGACCCTTAGCTATGGTGGTTTAACATGGCTGATAAGAAGTTGATATTTGTTAAAACCTTGTTAAGATACTACATAAAAACGGTAAATACAGGTGTGACGAGAAACAAAGTTTGTGTTCTCCCTGAAAATTTCATAAAAATTGGATTAACGGTTCAATGGAATGTGCCCGAACACAAATTTGACTAAAAATTTCGATTGTAGCACATCATTTTTTTTTTTGCATAAGCTTAAAGCTTCTGAAATAAAAAAAAAAAATGAAATAAAAATAAGTAATTGAAAGTTGTGAATTACATATAATGGTTTAATGATAAACTTTAAAACTTAATAGGTAGCACTGGATTAAGCTATTTCTTCACTATTTGAATAGAAATACGTTAAATTTATTTTAAGCAAAATGTACATATTATTATTATTAGTTGAAACATATAATTAGCTTGAAGATATACTGAATAAGCCCTCACGGAAAAAATAGCTAATCTAATGGGTTTGTGTTACGTCAGATGTATTAGTAATTTAAGATTAAACTCAACGCCTATTATAAATTCTCTATATCCTTTATGTTTATTTTATTCCAACCTAACAAATAGGATCTATAGTAAAGAAACCAGAAATTATATATTTAACGACATATTTCTGGACGAGGTGCCCGTATGTTCCTCCTTGCACCATCATGTCAAATAAATGTACTATTATCCAGCAGAATCTGTTGGAACTTATGACTGGAGCTACTCATTTTTGTATCATGACAAACATCGATTTGGTTTTTTTGGGAATCGGGTCTAACTTAAAAAGGGCCCAACATAGAACTACTACCCAAAATAGAACTACAACTGATCCTCATTACAACTGATCCTTCAGTTTTCAATATCTTGTATCTTTTAAAATTGTTATGAATCATTTATATATACATATATATTTTTTCCCATAGCTATTGACTTCTAAAATGTTCTCAGTGCCGTTTTTGATGAAATAAGAATTTCAAAATGCTTCTGTAAGAAAAATAAGATCAGAATTAAATATTTTTTCTTATTGCAACTCAATACTTGTTAATCATACTTAGGACTAATGCATTGTAGAAAAGATATTTTTTAAAATCAATCACCTATGGGTTTGCTTAGGAATCATACACTTGATACGAACAATAATTTTAAATTAATACACAATGTGTGAAATAGTTATGTGAATAAAAATACAATGGTTCTATGTTTTGAATACCTTAAACCAAATGCTAAATTTTAAACTTTGACATTCAAAGTTATATGAAAAACTAGAATTCTCTAAAAATGGAAATTGGTCAAACATCATCTATTATTTCTCATTTTTAAAAATTTGGGAAATAATGTTCATAAAAAAAAAAAGTCTACATTTTTTTTAAGGGATTTAAAATAAAATCCCTTAAAAGGTCCTTATAGCAGCATAATTGTTTCCTTAGTGGAAGTAAAAGTTTTACTTTCATACAAATTTTAACAAGGGATAAATACATTGCTAATCAAATATAGTTTAACCAAATTAAAATGTTAAGAAAAATACTTTTTACTTTGAAAAGGCTATGATTATTTAATTAAATTTTAAAAATGGTAAAAATAAAGCTTCATATAACAAAATAGTGTATTTAAATTAAAATTAATTATTTAATATAACCCTAAATAAGCAAACAGTAAAAAAGTGTTTTAAAACGTCATACAAAACTTAAAAATTAATAAAAAATTGGCGGATGGTAATATCGAGTTCCGAGGATCATCGTGAGACTTCAGTGCAGAAGAAATCAGTCCAATAATTTTGGAGAAAATCTGCATAAGATTTTTCTTGACACGTACAACCTCAAATTTTGATCGATTATCGGTTCATAGTTGGAAATAATTACAAAAAAATGAGAGATAGGCTCTTATTTTCACTTTCGGATAACAATATTTATAGAGCCAGTACGATTATTTGGATAAACTTTATTTTATACTAATATGGCGCTTGATCAGAAAAACATTTGAGGTGTTGGGTCGTAAAACATGCAAACTGACATTTTCTATAAATTGAAGTTTTTGGCATCATCGGCTTTCATAAATTGTTGAAAAAATATTTAGAAATTTAATTTTCTCAAGACAATAATGTTACATCTAGCTTGACCAATTTCCATTTTTAGAGAATTCTAGTTTTCCCTAAATTTCTATGGAGAACGCCTCATTTATCTATGGAGAATAGAACATCTGATCTGAGATCTGAAGATCTCTAGTTAATTTCCAATTACTTTCTTGCTCAATCTGAATACTATTACGACATAATTGTGTGATGTACTGTTTTTCACCAGACTGTGTGAGGTGGGGGTATTGTTTACTGTGCTGTAATGCAGGATATATACCGTTGAATGATCATTCCTCGACTAGAGAGCGTCTTCGCGAGTTATTGTTCCTAAATTGTTCTGTGCCGTGGATTGTGGTTGCCATTAGTCTAGTTCTTATGAATCCTTTATATGTCTAATTTAGTTCGCAGTTATCTTTAGTTGCCATTTAGTTAGCTTTGCTAGCAGTATTATATTGTTTACTTAGGATGTGGAGGTATGTGATAATATTATTTAATTTTAGATATGATTATTTTTAGTTCCAGAAAAAAATTGTAGTAGCCTTCGAGGTTTTTTATATTTACAATATTTTTTTAGTTTTCATTATAAAAAATATTTTAATAAATACGGATCAAACTAAGCCGGTTGTATCTATTTTTTGAATATTTGACAAAGCTTTAATTATTTTTCCTTAAAAGATTTTTGATAAATCAATTATCAATATTCGGCCATTTATACTCAAAAGAAGCATAAACAGTAAGCCACTACCGAACCTATCATTTATAACATTTTATCATTAGCTGATAAATTTTGTTGATACTGACCCACAATATAAGCTTGAAATCCAAACATTTGCCTAAAAGTCAAATAAAGACATAATGAAATGAATTGTAATATAAAATAAAAAGATGATCTTTTCTAAATCAAATACTTATTGATTGTTATTAATTACCACATTATTGTATTTGCTGTTAATTCCCAAATCATTACAAATACTTATTAATTTTTAATCATTATCATTATAATTGATCCGATTATTTTTTTTTAAATTTGATCTCTTCAATAAATAATGGGTTTAAAATTTTTCGAAACACCAATGAATATAGCAAAAGTTAATATATCAATTTTTCAAAAGTAAAGGTTTTTTTTTTTAAATTTAACACTACATATACAACATTTTAATGTAATCGGAATATTTATGTTTTACCCTTCAAATCAGCTTCGCAAATCATAATTTTCAATAAACATTTTAATTAATACAGGAGATGCTATCACAATTATCAAAAATGAATATATTGACTTTTAATAGAATACTATAAATGTTAAATAACTACCATACCATAATGTTTTATAAATACTTAATAATACGTTATATTAATATAACAAGAAATTTTTTTTGCATGCGTTATTTTTATTATATAAACGATAATGATTTTAATATTTTCGTTTTATTAAATTTTAAATATCACCACATTATTTAATCGAATTCAATTAAATAGTTTTAGAAAAAAAAAGGAGAATTATGTTTAGTATGATTTGGGTTTTAAAAACTTTAAAATTGTTTCTCAACTTCTCTTCTACATAGATTTTCTTTTATGGTTACAAATGAATGTCGGGTGATGAAGAGACATTTATATCGATTAAAGTATTTTCCATGATAATTGACGACCTGGGCCCTGTTTCATAATGAAAGCTAATAGTATTAGTTGATACAAGTGTAGAAACTAGTGTGATAATAGTACTAATACTTATTTTTTTCATGATAGGGATGACTATTAGTGATATTACAGGAATTAATAATAATAAATAGATTTATTTTTTGATAGATATTACAATCTGCCACACAGTTGTGGGCAATAGGTAATAGTGATGAATGATCTCATACATACTAAAATAAAAAAAAAAATAAATAAAAAATAAAAAAAAACTCTCTTAAAATATATACAAACAAAAGAATAGACAAGATGAACATAATCAAACTATCTGTATGAAAAATAAATAAATAAAATAACATAATGATAAAATAATATATACAATATTTAGACAATCAACCTGAGGATCCCTGAGCCCACTCTATCCCCCACGTGTTACAGGAATTAAAAAATACTAATGTACAAGTCATTATTGTACAAGTCTGTGTAATTGAATTAAGATAAATCTACAAGACTAATAGTATTATTTTGTACTTTATTATGAAACAGGGCCCTGAAATGCTATTGAAATATGTTATGGCTATGCATACTAGAAATTTGATGTTTGTTTTTTTTAATTTATCATTTAAATTAGCAAAAATGTATTTAGTTAATTTAAATATACAAATATATTTTTTAAATCTTTAGTTTTTGTGGAGCTATCATGGTACAAAACCTTTGATAGCCGTAACCATCGAAGTTTTTGGTTATTCTTATAAAAATAACCTATTATGGGGAGAAAAGCACTATTATAAGATATAGGACTATCGCCTATTAAAAGTCCTACGTTTCATAATAACTTAACTATTTTCTTTATACTATCTTATCTGTTCTGGTTAAAAATTAACACAGTATTGAGAGTAAATGCTTACCTCTTAAACAGGCTTTTTTCATTCTATTGAGGTGGAAAACGTTTAATCAATGCAGTGGCGTTGTCTGGTTAGAAAAATCAGTTAATCAAAGCCGGGCATTTCGCTTTTAAAACTTGTATATTCAACCGAGCTGCTGAGTATAAAGCGCAGACACAATAACCTTGCTTCGAGGTTCGAGTTTATAACGTAACTGTCTTAATAATTCAACCTGAAGTATGTATAATCTTCGTTTTTTTGAAAAAATAATAAAAATTAGGTTTGGAAAGAGGAGTCGTTACAATTTTTTTACCTCCCTTAGATTATATAATTGTTTACTTCAATGATTTTGTTATTTTAGTTCTTTATTAAATTACGTTTCTTTACAGCTTTTTAAATTACAATAATAATATCTGCATAATAAAGTGATGAAAATATAATTTAAAAGAATTATGTGCTATGGTGATAGCTGAGGTATTATTTGCATTAATACCTCAGCTATCATCATAGCACATAATTTTTTTCTTCAATTATATTTTCATCACTTTATTATGCAGACATTATTATTGTAATTTAAAAAGGTGAAAAGAAACGTAATTGAATAAAGAACTGAAATAACAGAATCATTAAAGTAAATAATTATATAATCTAACGAGGCGAATCAGGATTTAACGTGGTTTAAAAGTCAATGATGTTTTTAAGTTTAAGGAATCATGTAATACTCTAGTTGTTGTAGTAAGGCAGATTCAAACAATAATGAATAGTTTATAGGGTTAGGAAATTGAAAGCCACAGATTTGATACTCAGACATATTTCCTTATACATCCTAAGATATTTTTACAAATTAGTTAGTGAGCAAGAGACTGGAGTATTGTGTCCGTCAAGAAGTTGAATAAAAAATCAGAATGAAAAATTAACCTACTGCCTGGCCGCGTGCCTAATCCGAGATCTCCTCATCCCATGTGGCAAGCTTGTCTTGGTTTGGGCAATACAGTCTTACATCACTGAACAAGAAATAATTCATCCTTTCGTTAAGGTTTCTATGGGTAGACTAGGAGGGAAATACTGGTAAAAATAATAATAGTTCTATTTTGATTTCCTTTTTCTTTTACTTTTTTTTAGGGAATTTAATTACCTTTCAAATTACTCTATTATAATAATTGTGGTTTATTATTTCTTTGTCGATGAAAAGAGGTTCATTACTGAAAATATAAATTGACCTTTTCATGTCTTACTGAAAAAAAAGTACTAAAATTCAGGATTTCATGTAAGTATAAATGAACATCTAGTTCTATTTTGAGGAAACGTTTATATGAAATCTAAAGCTTCGAAGTATAAGATGAATGTTTAGTTGATGTGTGACAGTTACACAGCGCACTGTAAAAATCAGAGTAAATTCATTTGTTCCTAAGGATAACATTCACCCTCAATGGAACAAAAGTACTTTAAAAAATGGCGTTTGATTCTGCTGACTCTTAACTAAAATATTGGTTGAATCAGCTATAACGAGAAGATTGTGCGAACCGTAATTTTTTAAAACTGAGTATAAAAAGAATCTAGAAATGATGAGGAATGTCTTAGAAACCATTGAGGATGAGAATAAAGCTGGCGAGAAGATTGACGTGGAAGAAGTTGAGGACTCGGTACCTGTTGCAGCCATACAAAAAGGATAGATTAACTACTTTTTTTTTCTTTCTAAATATTTTGAAAATCCATTCCTTATATTAATCTTGCCGTTTATTTTCACTAACAAGATGGAATACTGATACCGGGATTAATAAAATTAGTAAGAAATGCAAAAATTCTATTGGAATTCAAAATGGATCCCCGCAATATTATGTGTTTGCTTCAGAACGCGATATTACGAAGGTTAAGAACTATAATAAATATTAGAATCGAATTAATTAATTAATATATGACGCTAGAAATCGGATCTCTATGTTATGATCAAAATCTAACAATATATTTTCTGTAATATTTATTTACCTGTAATATTAACATATCCGTCTTTAATGTATAATTATATTAAAGGATTTTTTTTATAGAATAAACAGGGGAGAACAATTGAAGGAATCTCTATCAAAAGATTCCAAGTAGGAAATTTAACAAAATGATTTTTTTGGGTAAAACGCTCATTTCTGACCTAAACTGTTACTAACAATGAATCAATGCTTAATTCTTAACGGGCTCATTATACACCTGAACTGAAAATATGTTAGTTTGTTCAAGGTAAGATTTTTTTTCTCATTCCTAAAAAATTGGAAGACACATTAAAACATTTTTAGAGGGAGTCCTTAAATTATTGGTATCATAGAAAATATATTCCTTATAGGAAAAAATGAGTTAGAAATTGAATGAGATTTTGACGGGATAACAATGAAGAAACCAGAGCCAATCGAATGGTGGGTGACCAATTGAAATTCCTATCTTGAACAGTTTAATTACTAGAGCTGTATTTTTTTCAGAATTTTAAAACAAAAATTGTATGTTCTTTTTATTCTTCTTAAAACTAGTTTCTTTTTTTTGTTTTTTTTTTTGGCACATAGTGTCTTTTCCATTTCCATGCCTCAATTGATAAACTATTGTATAAACAATGATTAGGAAAATATCGTTCAGCGATAAAATTAATATTTTTTTCTAAATAATCGTTTTATTCGACCATGTTTCTTAATTTTCTGAAAGTTACTACATAAATAGAAAATAACTTTAAACTGATTAATATATCAATTTTCAACAAGTAAGTTTTAAATAATTGTAGTAGTCATTTTAGCTCCTAATGGAGTTTTTTGAGCTTTAAATGATGCATAGTTATTTAATTAAGATGAATATTTTATTTATTTATTTATTATTATTTTTTTTTTTAGGATGGAGTACAACGCTAGCAGTTCAGGGTCCAACGACGAGGCTGTAGTAAATGTCGTGGAAGCCGTCTGCAATCCTTATGTTGTACCTTCTGTCGCGGAGTATTTTGCAGGTATGTTACCAACTAAAAGTCAAGCTGTTCTTTGGTTTAATTCATGATTAGCATTCCATCTTATACCGCCCTCTTTGGAGGGGTTTCAATATTTCTTTTCCTGCCTTCCTTAATGAGGCATTGTGCTTTATCTTTGTCCTGTAAAGGTTCTCTGCAAAAAGACCTGGAATTCAAGGGCGTCCTGAAGAACTCAAGGTCTTCGTGTTTAAGATTTTACAATACCCTTGTAAGGAATCGTCGAAGTAGGTCTTTATGTAATGCGTTCTGATAAATTATTATTTTTTTTAAATACACATATTAGAACTTTAATTTACAGTTGTTGCATTCAGTATTTATCTGACATAAGTTTCTATTTATATATGTTTTATTAAATCGTATAGTTTTAGGAATATGGCAAAGAATAGTAACTATCAATGATGTATGGCAAATTTTAGAGGCATGTAATATGAAAGAAGCTTGTACATCAAGCTAATTATTCTATCAATATTAATTTTTTTCCCAAGTTTTAATCAAGATTCAGTAAAAAAAATATTCTAAAAATTTCTGAATTTAATTTAATAGATTTATATTAATTCTGGAATAAGGCTTTGGACCAATTATATTGTATCTAATATTGGTATATTAGATGGAATATAATTTAAATCTTCAATGCTCCTTATTATAGGACTTATAAAATTATTCGCAAAAAATATATATAAAATATTCCATTTGTTGTTAATGTGGCCCGAAATAGACATTCCTCCTTTAATTACAAACTTCTTGTCCAAATAAATCAACTAAATCTTTACGATTCATCGAATGGGTTGGATTCTGGACTACACGCTTTGAGGGATTTGTAAATATGAGCACGGAACCTCCTGAGTTAAAATAAAGCCACTACCGTTGTTAAAGCCGCCTCGATCGACTCAGTCTTTTTGAAGGAAAGCTTTGAAGAACGAACAAGAGAAAATAAACAACTGGCGCGGATATAAACATTTATTTGGTGAGGTCAACTATAGAAAACATAAATATAAAATAAATAAATAAACATAAAAGTCAAAATAAAAGACCGACAAACATAAATTAGCAAAATGAATTATGGAATGAAAAAAAAAATTAAAAAATGAATATAAAAAAAAAAATACTGGATAACAGTATCAAAGGAAAGTTGATCCACTGCTATTTATACCTATAGTTAATTGGGTTACCAGGATAATTGCTGAAGGCATACATTATAACTTGTTATCTAATACATATCTGAATCGCTGCTGAGTTGGGTGATGCATGTCGTGGTTAACGTTTTAGCCGTACCTAGATCTAATTAGCCCATGTTTTCTTCTCTCTCCCCCAGTTCCGTCAGCTAAGTTCCAAGTCCTTCCTCTAGCCTGGTCTACCCCTTCTTCTAGCTTGTCTGCTTTCTTCTGTACCTCAGTCTCCTTTCCTAAGTCCCCTGTCCACCCTTGTTCATAGGGGCGTCACCTTTTTTGGAATCTTATTTCTTGTTGGCAATTAGAATTACACTCACTAACTATCCGTTTTCCCTTGGCCGTCAGAGGGGGGTGGGAACCCAATGGCGCTGTGATCTTTTCGTCCTTTACCAGGGTTAATGGTTTCTAGCCCTTCAACATCTTGTAAACATTAACTCGCTGGGAAGGGTGTCCTAGTGTTGACAGGTATCATTCCCCGCATAGGTATCCACTCATCTGTGGCTTAATCACACAAAAATGTCATATAGGAATGGTTAAAACATCGATACATAGGACCTCTCCGATAGGTATGAGGAAGATATTCTGCTGTAAAGATGTGCAGGTCTCACCGTTTCGTAAATATAAACACCGCTGAGACTCTCAAACTGTACAAAAGTTGGTGGGCCCACATCTGTACTGGCATTTTAATGCATTTAGTATTCAAACCTTAAATTAAATTAATTCATCTAATTTTATTCACTAACCCAGAGGACTGTATTATATTTATTTCACAATCAACAGTCAAGATGTACAAAATCCATAATGGGCACACTGAAACTTGAAGGGGGAAGATAGAGTCTGGTTCTTGTATTAATGTAAAACACAGGTCAAACTAATATGCAGAGTATGGTAATAAATTATACTAGACGACTAATAAGCAACAACTCCTTTTTCAAGTTAAAGGCCAAAACTGATAAAAAAAAGTCTGGTTCCGAACTGCAATGTCGACTAATACATACTGAACGCACACAGGATTGTTTAGAAACTATGATGGCCCAAAATTATCCGTACTGGTTTAAAATGTAAATCGCCGGCTTGTTGCTAGGTGACGTCTTAGCAACTGTTTAACAACCCTTAGCAACGGTTTCTCATAATTAATTATTATAAAATACATTAAATTCTTTTAAAATAAACAAAATTTCTAAAGAAAAAGATACAAATAAAAACAAATGTAATTAAATTAAACAGTAATCCTATTTACAAAATATGGCATAAACAACCGTGTTGTGTTCTCTCACTTCACATTCCCTTGCTATATTGTTTGTACAAAGTTGTAAATTTCAATAAATAATGTAATAAATAAATCATTTATAGAAATTTTAAATCAAGTGGATTGTTGTTAGAGAATAAAAAACTGAGCTGGAAGCTCTATTCATTAGGAAATATTTCAGAAAACAGAACTCAATGATTTTGAACAACGATATTATAGTAGTTTTCATGCAACATATACACATGTGAACTGTCAATCTTCAACATAAGCCTGACAAAAAATAAATAATTGATTTTAACTTAAAGAATTAATCTTCATGTAATGCCTAAAAGTCTGGTTGAATTGCTTCTTAATAATCTGGCAAAACAAAAACAATTCAGAAGCCAAATTAAAGATTATGCATTCACACATTAATTCCTTTATATCTTCTACTTAATTTTGGAATTATATATGTTTTTTTTATTTATTATAATATTTTAATGTAATTTATCAACATTTTTATGTATTTTATACACCGTGATTCCCTTTATAGAAAAAAGTATTTGTAATTATATCAATTTTCTTGTAAGGCTGAAAAACTTCCAGCTAGTATAAGTTAACGATTAGCTAGTACGTTGAATATAGTTACTCCCACGATGCATTAACATTGTAATTAACTTTTCATTGCGTAGGTATGGAGGTATAGGTATAGTCATGGATGGTAGGATTTCACCTAGGGTGAAGTAGACCTCAGCCCATCACACACACTCATACTTATTTATA
>NW_027104700.1:346969-373072 GCF_000696795.3 Halyomorpha halys | reverse complement strand
TGGTTAAAAGAAAGATATTCAATTCCGCATTCCAAAAATACCCCCACCATTTTATTGCTACTTCATAAAATTCATTCATTACTTTTTGAATTTTTATTAGCTATAATCACAATAAATTATTGAAGATCACAAATAAAATTAGTCATTGTATATAAATATATACAATAGATACAAAAATATTAGAGGTGATAAAAAGGTTTGCTATGAGAGCATCAGTCTTCTGGGATTGTTGGCGAAAATATTACAGTTATTTAACCATTATCTTCTACAATGGTTGCCTTCTTTAATTTATTTTCAACAAACATTATGAGATTAAGTAAATGGCAAACTGTAAGTTATAATGAGAAGAATGTAATCTAAAAAAGGTTCTATTTTATTCGTTTACCCAATTATTAAGTGTATGATGGGTAATTGAGCTCATTGCATCTTACATTTTTTACCGAAGAATCGACGTATTTCCATTTTGTCCCTTCAAAGGTGTGATTTTGCGATTCGTGAAGATGTCCACGCTACAATGTTACCTTACTCATTATAGCATGTTTTCAGAAAGAAATCATCTATCAAATAAGTTCACTATTTTCTTCTTTTTTTTTTTTCTTGGGTCCGAGAAATCTAGGGGAAAGCCGCGGTTTCCCGTTAATATTCATCAAGTTCCCTGGTTGTCAATGCCATTGATTGTTAAACAAGTTATTAATTAATAATAAGATATAGGTGCAAAGATAAGTATTTTATTGCTGATTAACTGTACCTAAACTAAGCGTACACTTCAGAAAAAACTGAAAAAAGTTGTAGTGCGCGCACATAACTTTCACTTACCACTCTGGAAGGCGAACATTTGCTATAAAAATTCGTATTTTAGGTTTTCTATAGGTGTGAATAACGAATCTCAACTTAGTCTCTGCCAAGAATGCAACAGTTTTACAAAATATAATAAATCTGTAACGAAGAGTTGCGATTGGATACGCTCGGCTATCTTCGTTTTTCCAACCTCTTAACTATCTATTTCTTCATTTTTTCTTTTACTTAATTATCCAGTTCTTCCATAGCTCATATTTATTATTGCTAACAACGAGAAGTGGTTATTTTTTTCAATAAACCAAGTATAAGGTACTTTACAGAATTTTTTTTTTTTAAATCGGCATTTAAGCCCCGTTAAACAATTTCAGTGAGGATGAAACCTATGTGTTATCAAGAAAAATTAATCTTTCATTGATTCGCTGAGTTTAAAAAATCGTTAGTTTTTTCTCGAAAAAATTTGAAAAATCAATTCTATAAATTGGCATTTCCAGTTGGTCTATTTTATCGAAAACGTTGTTGTTTCCCCTCCTCCTCTCTGCCTACGCCCATATATGTAATAAAAAATTACAAAAAAGGGGAAAATATTTTTTAAAACAATGGCTTGTACTGTATGAAAATTATTATTCTGGAAGCCGTCTGCACTCCTTATGTTGTGCCGTACTTCGCGGAGTATTTTGCAGATATATTTCCTGACAAAAATCAAACTGTACTAAAAATTAAAAGTGACAGAGAATTGAGTAGCTGGGAGGGAATTTAGAGTGAGTACAGTTGTGGGACCCATGTTATAAAAGTTGGACACTCCTGTCTTAGACTACTATTCCAATTATGTAGCTTTATTTTCCTATCTGGTATTCGTTCTTTCACGTGATCTATTACCAATCAATGTAAATTCTTATACCAGAGGCGTCGTAGAGAGCGAAAACGGATTGTTTCCAGTGTGTGTGCCAGAGTTCTTACGTAATAATAAAAATTACTAAGAATATAGGATTTCATTGCCATTTTTTTGTTTTTTCACAAGTGGTTTTAAAAAAAAAAAATTCTTTTGGTTTACATTTGAAATAGGTGATCGTTCAATTTAAAGATTGAAATTAGTCCTAACAACATACGCTGATGACGCATGTATACTTTCTGTAAACAACGCACCATCTAATGCATCACAAACACTACAGGCACACATAACATCTATTGAAGAATGGTGTAAAAACTGGAGAATCAAAATAAATCTTGACAAATCCCACCAGATCACCTTCACTCTCCGTCGTAAACCTCTGCCCTCCTGTCCCACAGTATCCTTTCTAAATACACCACTAATGCCTACTGAACAGATTCGATACTTAGGACTCCATCTTTACAAGAGACTTACTTGGAATCCACACACAAGACTGAAACGACAAGAAACTGCTCGTAGATTCCGATTGCTACAACACTTACTTGACAAACGCTTTAAACTTCCCATTCACTACAAAATATTAGTATACACTACAATAATTAGACCAATTTGGCCATATGGAATTGAGCTCTGGGGCTCCACCAAACCATCAAATTCTTCCCGCATCCAATCGTTACAATCCAAAATCCTACGTAAAATCCTTGATGCTCCTTATAACATCACAAATAAACTCATTCATAAAAACCTTAACATCCCATTCGTTGCAGATTTGACCCAAAACAGATATGCGTCTTTTTATTCCAAACTCCTTAACCATCCTAACCTATTCATTCTTAATCTTTCATCCTTAACAATCCCTGATAATCCTCCGAGGCGTCTGAAAAGAAGATGGCCACGGGACCTTCTAATTTAAATTAATGTTTGAAGTACCACCAATGGGTGGTTCCTTCCCAAGATTTTCAAGTCTATATGAAACATACTACTTGTAAATTACATTAAATAAATAATTAAAAAAAAAAAAAAAAAAAAGATTGAAATTGTATTTATATTTTAGAAAATTAATGTAAGTACAGTAAATTTTATCAAAATATGGAACAAAAAAAAATATATAAACAACTTTAATTGTCGATGGTATTAATCATGTATATATCTAAGGCTAGTAGTATTAGTATAATTAGAAGGGAACAAATACATTTTTATAACAAAAGAAACATCATTAAAGAAAATATAATGTATTAATCATTTTTAATTAAACAAAATTAATGAGAACGTTTCTCCAGCAAATAAAAAATATTTTTATGGTTGGGAACAAAATTAATAATGATTCTGCTGTATTAAAGAACAAATATGTCTATATGACCTAATGGAATGACAGTCGTTTATACGTAGTAAAGATAATGGCAAGTATATAAATTATGGCAAAACATAAACTCGTATATCTCAGTCCCCTCGAACAGTAGACCTGGGTAGGCCGCAACAGTGTACGATGTATAATACAAGAGATGGTGGTTGCTATGAGGCCTCGAAGCCGAACGACTATAAAACATATGACGCTGCTTCTAGTGTTTTGTTAATACAGCAGAACTATTAATCCCTTTGTTATTAACAGCTCTATTTACAATATAATATTTTACAATACCAAAATATAACTTATATAATTAAAAGTAATATATTTATTTTTATCTTTTGTGTTGTATTTTTAAATGAATAAATAAAAAATTTCACTCTTCGTACAAAAAAAAAAACAAAGAAACAAAAATGTTTAATTGCGTAAACGCCAAGCATAATATAGGGTAGGCAATAGGTCCTTTCGGTTTTTTTTGGGTGAAAGAAAACTAAGTATATTTTGTACATAATATTTATTTTACTGTACAATAGAATGTCCATTATTTTTAATTACCTTACCCTATCTCTCCAACAACTGAATAATCCCACGTTCATAGAATGCCTGTGGTTTATTAGCGAATAAGTGATCAAGGTGCTCCCTGACAACACAATAATTTTAATAAATTTCAAAACGAAACTTCGCTACAACTAAGACCTTATTAAGTTTTATTGTAAAATTATATATATATATATATAAACAGTCTTGAACCATTGTGAAGTTGGTACCCGATACTTTCTTTAACTTGGTCGTATTAAAAAAATTAAATTAGATAGAAATTTAGATTTGTAGGATGTCTGAAAGGATTTTCTCGTCTTAAATCGGTTAGGCCGCATGGGATTCTCTGTTATTAGTGCTTCAGGTTAGAATAAGATTAAATTAATACATAGCTGTAAGTTCTGTCATCCATTTAGCTCTAGTAGATTAGTCAAGATTACGCTAACCGAGTGAGAGGACGGGGTAAAACCATAAGATTGGGTTCGTTGTTAATTCTAGGACCCTTGAAGTTAAGGTTTGGTACAGGAACGCGCTCAGTTGATGAGACTTGGGTTAAAGTCTGATAAATTTTGTGTTATTGTCTGATTAGAGAAAATATTGATAAGTGACATAGGATTAAGCAATTTTACCAATTTCTTTTTACCTTTTATGTTTGATTGCATATTCGAGACTTACAGAGTTTGAAAAATCAGCTTTACAGTAAAATAGTTCTGAGTTTGTTTTATTCATAAGCGGAATCTATTTCTAATCCAGTTTACGAATAAAGAATAATTAATCGAAGTAAATGAATCAGCAACGGGTCCATATTTTTTATAAAATATATGAATGTATGCAATTTTAACATGAACTTTATCTGCATTCTATTGTCGCGGATTACATATCACTAGTATTAGAGAAGATAGTATTTTTAGACTAAAAAGAAAAAGCTTACAAATAAAAAAAAAAAGTAATTATCTAAAACATATATTTAACTTTTTTTTTTCTTGAATGACAATTGGCATTCGCTTCCTGAAAAAAAGGAATGAAAATAAAAGCCATTAGAGTTTTAGTTAGTGTTCAAATTAAAAATAATAATAATTTCAACTGAGAGTGAAACCAACAAATTAGCTTCTTACTTTTTTTTTTTTTCTTTAAAGCAAGAAATCTTTAATGGCGACTAAAGGGCAAAGTATTCATCTTCTACAACGCATGCGCAATGGAAGCGCAACACTCGATGTGCACAGGATCCTCAAACTGCGCATGCTTACTCTCCCTCATCAGGGAACTTCTCCAATTATTTTTAACTTTATGAACTTAATTTCATATTTAATTTATGATAATAATTGAATTACATACTTTAATTATATGACTGGGCGTAACTAATTTTTGAATTTAGATTGCTCACTCAAGATTATATTATCTAGATATAATCTACTACTAAATTCCAATAAGACTTATTTGTATGTAGCTTAATTATAATGTCTGCTACAACGTCAAAAATGTTTTACTTTAACCGCATGTAAAGGTTACACGCATTATTTTTTTTTATTTTACACTCCCTCATGCCTTTCATGCAATGTCCTTGGATTAATATTCATCAAGTTCCCTGGTTGTCAATGCCATTGATTGTTAAAAAAGTTATTAATTCAACATATATATCATCAGGCTGGAGGTAATGTGATTGACATTTTTGCAAAGATGAGTATTTTTTTTTGCTTATTAACTGTGCCTGAACCAAGCCTACACTTCAGAACTGAAAAAAGGCGCGGTACGCACACATGGCTGTGCGGGTTGGGGCGCAGGTCCCAGTGCGCTCGGTTCGGAACGTTGTGGGTTCGGTTCCCACATGGGGCAGTAAAACATTTGGGACCGCCGAAAAATGAACCTTGGCACTCCCACCTAGGTTAGTACGCTGCGGCAACCTAGGTAGCCGTCAGGGGTTGGTAAAAAGGCCCACTTACTGGACTTGTTCCCTCCACCAATTACCATTAACACTCTGGACATTTACAACTTTTTGTTTCTTTTGCTATACAAATTCGTATTTTAGGTTGCTCGAGGTGAGAATAACGAATGTCAACTTAATCTCTGCCAAGAATACCACAGTTTTACAAAATATATTAAATATGCAATGAATAAATGCAATTGAGAGAGATTGGATACGTTCGGCTATCTTCGTTTTTCCTAAACTATTTCTTCATTTTTTTCTTTTAAAATTATCCAATTCTTCCATAGCTCATATTTATTCATTATTCATTATTTCTAACAACGAGCATTGGTCATTTATTCAAAACAAACAAAATTTAAGGTACTTTAGAGAGATTTTTTTTAAAATTCTGCTTTTAAGCCCTGTTAGACAATTTCAGTGAGTATAAAACCTATGTGTCATCAAGAGCAACCTAATTTTTCATTGATTCACTGAGTTTAATAAATCGTTAGTTTTTTTTTTCTCGAAAAATATTGAAAAATCGATTCTATAAATAGGCATTTCCAGTTGGTCTATTTTATCGAAAACGTTGTTGTCACCCCCACTTTAAGTATACAATTTCAATTCCCTTCGTCTTTTCATTTGGAGCTGGGCTAACCACTTTCAGAAACACAGGGCATTTTGCGGGACTTGGGTATTTAAACTCAGGACATCTCAAAAAGTGTATTTCTATGATTAGTTGAAAAATGGAATTCGAAATTTTTCACGAGCGCAATACTTTCCCTTTACATATATTTATTCATATATAGATTATGTGAAAGTAAAAAAATGTAAAATTATAAAAAAATGATTTTTAATTTTTAATAATCTCACATTTTTTTTTTAAATTGAGAACAGAAACATAAATATCACTTGATCACTTTTACTTCTGACCCCAATATATTCATTAAAAAAAAAATAATAAACAGATTTCTGTTGTACTTACTTCACTCTATTCACCTTTCCACTGCAGGTAAGATTTTACAAGGATTGCATTAATTATATATGCTATTTTTTGCGATGTTTGATAGTTGGAACGTAGAAGATATATAGTGATACGCGCACCGAAATGGGATATCCACCTACTAACTTTTATTTGAATTGACATTAATCCTTCCTTGTTTCAAAAATGATATTTCTGTATTTTGTACTGTAGCTATATTACCCCGTACTGATTTTCCGTATGGCAGACTAACTCCTATTTCAGGAAAATTCTGAAGAGTAAAAGTCCTTTTGAGAAAAATGGTCATTAAACCCTTGCAGACTACTTCAATGAAAATTATACCTGCATGATAATTAAGACAATTTAAGTGTACTTTGTTTTACCAAATTTAATCAAAATCGTTTATGTGGTATGTAAAATCGATTATATTAAGTGATCCTTCCTTTTGGTCGATTTTAGCGAAAAAATTTCTGTTACATCTCAGGCATAGACATACTCTAAATATTTAGATTCATATCTAAAGATGATTTTCGCATTTGAACAATGCTTTTCACTGTTCACACACACGCCATTTTAGGAGAATTGGTTATTTCAACTCCGTGGACCTCGAAATGAGTATTTCCTAGTTTTCAAAGTTTTTCATGACCACATGACCACAATACATCTCAGTGTACTTATATATGTATATTCCATGTATAGGTAAGTGAAAGTAGGGTCGTTAATGTTAAGGCATCGTCATCTTAGCTGCCTCGTTACTGCAACGGTGCGGATTCGAATCCATCCCTGAAGTCGATTTTATTTCGCGGCGGAAATGAAAACTTGACTCTCTACTATGGTTAGAATAAGTTTGTTACTCGATGATAACCATATCTCCCCTTTCTCACTTGCATATCAGAAACGGCAGGAGTGTCATAGGAAAAAAAACTAAGTGATAGTAAAAAACTAATATATTAATCGATCAAATTTGAATTTGGTTATTTTATATTCTTTGAATATAAAACCAGTCAGTAGTGTTTTTATAGAGGTACAATGAAATTCGTAATAAATGTGTGGATATACGAATATTAATCTATAAGATAGTCAAATTAATTGACATACAAAAATCCGAACTTTAAATTATGCCTATATAAATATAATGCCATCCATAGTTAAAATATACTTTAAATTTTACCATTCACAAATAATGTATTGTTTTTTTAAATTCTTTTATATAATTTTATTTATGGTGTGTACTTTTATGGTATAATCTTATAAGTTGGAAGGCATTATAGAGTTCTTTGCCGTGTTCTTATTAAGGCGTACCAAATCTGATTTTTCTTGCCTTCTTCTTCCAACCGCAGGGTCAAGGTAAGCTGTCACAAGGAGTTACATTCTTCCAAACCGGAATAACATATTTTTCTAACATTTCTACAACGCTTGCTTTATTTTCCATGAGGTCCTACCTCCGGTGTTTACAAAAAACTCGCAAAATTTACGTATTGTATGAATGTATTTGTTTTTTGTCAAAGAATAACCATGATATTTCAAGAGAATGTATTCGATTTTGGAAGTTCATTTGGGATCATTTATGGAAAAAGATAAAAAAAAAAAAAACTGTTGCTTCTTTGAACGTTTTAATTGTGTCACCATTTAATTCATACAGCATCCACGTTGATACCGAGTTTTAGCTTATTATTTATGTTATTATTATCTTTTCTTGAGATTGTAATGATATTGTTGTGATGGGCTGGGTGAAGCCCAGGAGGACTACAGAACCCACAGGGTTGATTCACGGCTACTATATAGCAGAAAACAGTTTTCTGCACTACCGGATTCGATCCTGGGTCCTTGGAGTTAGTAGCATCGTGCCTTACCACAGTGCTACCGCACTGCCCCCCAATAATTTTATCAATTATATAAAATTAATAAACTTTAACAGATATATTATAATTAAAGAGAATAAAATAGATACAATTTAATAATAAATGTTATATAATTAATGAATTTATTTTTTTGGTGAAATCGATGAGTAACTGTCTATTTCATGAAGTGATAAACCGACCTACTATAGGAGAATTTAGGCCAGTGATATTTCTGAAGTAATAACATATTGTCTTGCACTTTATTAATCTATTTACAAGTATCACAAGATACAAAATTAATTTATGTCTTGTAATTTATTATACATTATATTTTTTCTTCCTTTTTTTAAATGTATTTCTACATAAGGTTTTAAATTTTGAAGGTAAAAGTACTCTGAAGATAAAATCTCCCACTCCTATTTTCACATTTAGGCGTCTCTAAAAAAATTAGTACGCGTAAAATGTAAAATTTAAAATGAATCTTGAATGTTGAACTTATGACTTTTTCAACATTTTATTTCAGAGCTATATCTGAATATAATTAACATTCAAACCAGGGTCTAATGGAGATTGCGCTTACCCGTTAAGTAATTACAAGCAATCACCAGTTTTCGTTGACTCACTTTCTATCGTAACATGATTTGTTGAGGTTATGCTATGCACAAATCGAAAAGCTTTAATGATATCACCAATGTGGTGATAATTAAAATTCTTTTGATGCTCAAAATAATGATTTTTTTTCGAACGAAAAAATTAAGAACTTTCTCTATTAAATAATTTGCACGGGAAAAACTAGTTACTACTTACACTTCATAAATGGTTAAGAATTAAAAAACAAAACAAAAAAAACAGTAAACACATCAATTTTCCTAATCGTTCAATGCTTTATATTTAGTTTTTATGATGTAAAAATTGTATCATTAACATCATTTGCTTATTTATATTTTTAATTTAATTATTAAATAGTTTTGAAATTGATGTGTACTTGATAGTGGATTTAAAAAGGGTAGATGAAACTCTATTTTAAAATTAAAAATTAACGACAGTGAATTTGAACTAGTACAGTATTATCTTTGAAATTTAAAATATATAGGCTTAATATTTGTAATTCCCAAGCCTATATCTGCGCTAGAGGTTCTAACTCGAATATAGAAGGCCATAAGCTGACCGACACTATAATATTTCACACTCCCACGTTCTGTTTCCGTGCACTACTATGAAATGTGAATCAATATTTATATGTTTTAGAAAAAAAACAACAACATGCATTTATAGCAAAAAAAATATATAAATTTTATTTATTTAAACTTACGTGAATTTGTTTTTAATTGAGAATTTGCGTGGTTGATTGTTAATAAACTTGATTAGTTGTTACAATAATTTGATCAAAAATTATTACAATATCTCGTAATAAGTCTTCCGATGAAAAATTAAGTATTGGCTAGTTGGTCAGCCATGTGGAAAGAAAGCCCGCCAAGCAAATTAAAAATTATTAAAAAAACGATCAAACCATGGACCACATCAAACCGTTCCAATCGCAGGTAGGAGGTAGCTATAGCCATATTAAGAATAGGTCATACGAATTTAACTCATGCATGCCTGATCAATAAGCAACCATCGCCGAAATGTCAATATTGCAATAGTAAACTTACAGTCAGTCACATATTTGAAGAATGCCATTTCTATTCCATGAACTCAAGCAGATTGGGAGTGGTACCGAGTGTATCGCATGCCCTAAATTATGACAAGCCTACCAGTATAAGTTTAAGCTCGATGAGACTGGAGAATGTCCATTGCGCCCAGGAATGGAAGAGAGTGAAGAACACGTTTTCTTCCTCTGTCACCGCTTTCATGAAGAAAGAAGAGAGTTCCTACGCGTTTGCGGCTCAGACCCGACAGCAGATATCAATATTATGCTGCTTAACCAAGATTATTGGATGGCAGGCCAACGATTTGCTGCACAGGTGATGCAGAAGTTAAGAAATGAGGAGAAAGATGGGCGAATAAGAAGATAGCCTAAACCAATGAGGCGGCACTCAGCGACCCCCATGATGTAACGCCTAACGGCGGTCCCGTTGAGAGTGAGAAACAGGTGTAGGGCGATGGTTTTAGTGGCTAAAAATCCCACACACGGATAGGTACGCCCTAAAAAAAAAAAAATGGTGTTTCAACGAACGGTGGTCATTTCACTTTCTGCTCCACACTCCAGGCTAGGAAGATTATGGCTCATGGAAAGGTCCGAGTACGGCTAGTTGTTAGACGCATACGTAAGAGACTTGGAGTTCCAAAGTGTTTCCGTTGCTGGGAATATGGACACATAGCTCGGAATTGTGTTGGAAAGGATAGGACCTCCCTATGTTGAAACTGTGGTAAAGCAGGTAAACAGTGTGACAAAGCTAGTGATTGTGACCAGAAAGCTCAATGCGCATTAAGTGCAGGAAATGGAGATGCTGACCACCCCAGCGGACGTATTAAGGGTCCAGCTTTCCGTTCAGCATTGAAACAATGACGCAAATCCAACAACATCGTATATGAAAATACTTCAGTTGAACTTGAACCATTGCGAAGCTGCTCAGGATCTCATTTACCAAACGGTACGGGAACAGCACATTGATGTCGCTATTCTCTGCGAACAATATAAAAATCTGGATGGCAATTCGTGGGTATCCGATACTAGTGGTAAAGCTGCTATTTGGGCCGGTAATTTCCAAGCTATTCAGGAAGTGATACTGCAACACACTCCGGCTGTTATTCTTCGTCCGATTTGCTTATTGGATACTATGGGTATGGCATTTGAGAAAATCCTTTCCCTCAGGCTACAAGAGTTCACGGAGGGAGTTAATGGCCTCTCTCGGGCTCAATACGGATTTCGTAAAGAGCGATCCACAATAGATGCTGTTGGATATGTAATTGAGACGGTCCGCACAGCAATTGCTGGAGCAAGGTGGAGGAGAGGTGCTAAGTGTTATGCAGCAATCATCACGCTAGACGTTAAGAATGCTTTTAACAATGCAAGATGGACCTGTATAATTATACAATTGATGCCTTAGGGACTATGGCGGTGCCAGCCTATCTTATAAGAGTTTTCACAAACTACTTCTAAGATAGAGTTCTGTTTTATTTTTTAGATATTGGCAAAAGAAGATACGAGGTGACTGGTGGTGTCCCACAAGACTCGTATTAGGGTCCCTTCCGTGGAACGTCATGTACGACGCAATCTTCAAATTGGGAATACCGGAGGGAGCCACAGTTGCAGTGGCAGCGAAGTACTTGGAAGAAGTTACCTTAATCGCTAACCAGGCTGTTGCTACGGTACGAAGTTTTCTGTCTTCGGTAGGCCTACAACTTGCAGATCACAAGATTGAGGTTCTCCTAGTAACTAGCAGGAAGCAAACTAACTTCATCACTGTTACGGTGGGTAGGAACGAAATTCGTTCCGCCTTGCTTAAAATACCTAGGAGTCATGATCGATGCATGTCTCCGGTTTAATGTGCACACGGAGTATATCAGCGCCAAATCTGCTAAAGTAGCATCCCTTTTGTCATGCCTTATGCCAAACGTTGGAGGTCCCAGAGAAAGTAGCCGAAGGCTCCTTACTATTGTTGTCCCCTGCATTATGTTATATACAGCTCCGATTTGAAATGAAGCTAGGGTTACCAAATCAGGAGACAGATGGTTTCAGATGGTTTTATTAATCCGAAAAAACGATTAATTAAAAAGTATATCCGTAATGGGGAAAACCAGTGTGCTGGTTTGTTGAATATGAAAGTCTAAATAATAATTAACTAGTAAACCCTTGGGAGGGCTCTCATATTAGATATCTATAATTGTTTTACTTAAAAAATTTAAATAATAAATAAAAGGCATATCTTATTAGGAACAGTGCTATCACATGTTTAATAAACTTGTGATATGGTAATGGTACCTGTTATGGTAAAATGGTAATTATGGTAATGGTAAAAATACCTGATGGTAAATATGTTTCTATAAAAAAACATTTGATTTCCCTAACATCACTAAATGCAAGTTTAAGTTGTGTTTGGGAAACTTGGTAATGTTGTAAAGGTAAACAGTGCTCCAAAAACATTGATTTATTAAGTTACTCATGGATAAGCTAACCGAATCTAAGTAGTAACCAATACTGGTGCAACATAAAACCGAAGATTCACAGAGACTTAAAAAACCTAAACATGTTATAAGTATTAACAGTGGTAACATATGACGCTATCTCTTGAAATAAGCTGGCGGAATTATGTTGTGCGTTGTCTCGAAAACGCATAGAGTATTATGAAAGAAAAAATCAGATATCTTATAGAGGATATAAAATCTATTGAAAGCGATGGGTAATAATTAATAACGGAATAACTAACCAACGAATAAAAAATTGTCAGTGAACCGATGGGAAACCTTTCGTTGGAGAGAGAAGCGTAAGTGGGAGGATTTTAAATAGACTTTGAAGATTTAGATTTGAACAACTAAGTGTAGAGGGATAAATGATAAGAAATTATTATTAATAACGGCTGTATTCGTTAGGCCTTATTATAATTATAACTTATCAACGAGGCCTACTTGATATGTTTAAGGCATCGGCTGTGGTTGAACAATTATCGGTTGCGAAAGGGTCGTTGCTCAATAAAAATAAAAAAGTCAAATCTATTGTGTGCGGATTGAGGCCAGGAGTGCGCTAAGTTGGCTCACTCCTCTCAACGATATCAGTTCAATTATGCAAGCTCGATAGTATTCTGATAATCGAGAGCATGTGACATACGGTAGAAGTATTGACAGAAAATCTAATAGGCCTTGGCTAGGCGACGGAAGTGCCTGGACAGATCTGGTCTACGATAGGGCACTATCTGATAGCCTTTGCTGAGCATCTATAGGTCGTAACGTTTGCCCTTCGGAGCAGAACTGTCTTTGGTGTAGGAGGGATCCAATGCTAAAGCCTAGCTAGATCAAAGTTATTGTGATTTTTGTAAATTTTTCAAAACTTTGCCCTGCTTTATCGAGGAAATTATTTGCCATAAAGAAGTTGAATAGTTGCATTTAGTTTATTACAAAATAGCGAATAATTAATTTTATTGTAATATCTGTTCTTAGGGTCGGAATTGATGAAAATTTAAATTTGAGATCTTGATGAAACGGAGGTCTCTCGTGATCGGAATCTTGGATTTATCAAGAGGCATCTATCACATACAACATAAGAAAAAAAAATCAGGACTAACTTATTTCATGTAAGATACCTCTCACTCTCCCTTTTTAATGATGATTTTACTGGACGATACTGAGAGTAGAAGGGCAATTACTTTGTTCAGTCGCAATAGGTTATGAGGGACGTCCCTCTTCTCCCCCTCGCTCAGGGGGATGTCATACCTCATAATCCTTCAAAGCAAAAGTATAACCAAAAAGTGGGGGTTTAGGCCCTCTCTTGATGCTTCGGTTTACGCTGAGGTTCTAAACTGAAACAGTAGGTAGCAACCAAATGACTTACTCCTCTGTCATGCCGCTGGACCTATCATGAGGCCCTCCTTTTTTGTTTCTCTTTCCCCTCCATATACTCCTTCCATCAAGTCCTCGCTACACAACAGGTGCTGAAAAAGAAATATAAGGACCTACATAGTGGATTTCGCTACCAAAATAAATTTTATTCACTCCCCATAACTAATACCTATGAAGTTTTATTTCGAAATTATCGATAAAAAATGGAGTTATCAATCGATTCTTGAACTATCTGTGTAAATAATTATGTTGTGTTATTTGAAATAAGATCTTTGACTTTTTCCTCATCGTTCAATTTTCTCATGCTTCAATCCTTTGTCTTGTTGAGATAAGTAGTTAATTCAATAAAAAAAATAGTTAATTCTAATAATTGGCAGTAAGGTTATGAGGAATTCCTTTCTGACAGCAATGTTCTGATAACTTAATAGCTAATGACTTGCCGACCAATGATTCGAATCGAATCGTAATAGAAAGGTTTGCTATTATCATACTTCTAGGAAATAATTTAGTTCTGTTTATTTAATTTGATATGCAAAAAGTTTATTCCATATTTAATACTGCATTCACAATTAATCGATTTATGGTTACGGTTTTTAATTCGTTTACCTTTTTGAGTACCGCCTTGATTACTTTTTTTATTACGACAATTACTTTTAGTTATGACTTAAATAGTTTCCAGGACAAGCTGTGTAGATTCTTGATAGATCATGTTTATTAATATTATTAAATGAAAGTTTAAAGTTCATGTGATTAAGCAATTTTTATAGTAGTATTGATTTTAATGATAGGGTAAGTATTTAAGGGCATTCTGTAGCTCAGAGGTTTGAGGCGTAAGTCTTTGTTTTCCGGTCTGGAGGGGGGGGGGTCGGGGCAGGTCGACTTTTATCTCCGTGGTCGTCCCACTGTTTCATACAATACTGATGACAAATTTCAGCGATACCAATGTGTTTATAAAGTTGGTTCTAAAAGATTTTAGTAGTACTATTCAAAAAATAATTTAGCTATTAAGAACAATAATATTACCATTTTACGGCCTGCATGCTTCTCACCTAATTTTATAATTGACAATTATCCTACAATAAGAGCTGTCATTAACGAATTTGGTTCAAATACGAAAACAATACTAAATAAAATTGTATTGATTATAATTCTGGAATTGGATGTTTGCAATAATATTTCGAAAATATTACATAATAATTTTTACTCTTATAATTGTGGTAAAATTCATCATATGAAGGAAAGCGTGCACTTCCTCCTTGCACGTAATCGTTATAATGATTATAGTAATATATGTATATTTTTTCTCTTTACGTACGGTATTCAATTTACTCTTCAAGGTTCAGTAATTAATTTACATTTTTAATGGCTGAAACATAGACAATTACATGCGAGTTCCCTTGTTTGGATAAAACTTTAGAGATAACACTTTTTATTTTCACGCATTATTTTGCTATATCATTAGTAGATCAAATGCTGTAATTGCTGGGTGAGTCAAACATGGTTTCAGAGCCGTTTAATTCGATTCACATATGTTTCAGCTTATATTTATCTCGTTTATACTGAACTTAAATCTTTACACTTTCTGTCTGGCTAGGATTTAATGCCATAGGAGTATTTCTTCAAAATTCTTATATAGAGCATTTAAAGGTTAAGTGTCCTAATTGGAAATGCGAATTAAGGTTCTCAAAACAAATCTATGTGAAGGTATGCCTTAAAGCTTTGTTTAGGTGATATTCACATTAAAAAAAATTTCAATGTTATGAATTATTTAATTATAATGATTAATAAATTTAATATGTGTTCCGTCTACTTTATTAATGAAATGTAAACATTAACGCATTAAAACTATTAAATGTTGTTCGAAGTGAATACCTTGAGTATTAAGGTAATCACTTTGATATGTGTTATTTTGATTATCTTTCATCGTAAAGGATCAAGGTTATTGATCGGACTTGCATAGACCTTCTGTTTAATGTCCTCCCAAATGAAAAAATCTAGTGGTGTCAGATCTGGAGAGCTTACAAAACAAAAACACATATCTAGTGCTGTTCGGACATTGTTGCTATGGAAGAAAGTATGTCTTAATGGTGAAGGTCATCAATTTGAATAACATTTAATGTGAATGTTAATGTTTACATTTTTTTTAAATAAAGAAGTTGGGACACATATTAATTTATTTATTGTAACCTGAATAATTTATAATATAGAAAATCATCGGAAGTGTATATTTCACAAAGTGTTAACGAAATCACCTTCATAAGGAATTTTTTTCTAGTTTTAGGATCCTCTATTCATATTTTCATTAGTACACAACCCTAAAACATGCTGTATACATTTTTCAAAGATATTTTTTTAGTACGTATGCCATATCTCTCATATTATTTTATTAAAACCAATGACTGCTGCATCATTTTGATAATTGACTTCACCACTAATAACAAAAATCAACATTATTATCAAACTATTGATTAAAAATGATGGCTGCTTAGAGATTTCAATTTTCTTATGTCGGTAGTTTTTTAAGAAGGGGAAACACAAAGTGGTTTTCACCACCCCAAGCCCTTAAACCATAAAAATATGTTATATTATAATGTATATTAAATATTATTTCTTACTAGAATTTAATGATTTTGTTTCTTCTTATTATGTATTGGGCTTTGGTCCCTGATGTCTGTTTTTCAAATCGGGCATCCTGTAAGGGCATAGCTGAAAAACGTATTTTTTTCATACGCTGTAGTACTGAAACGACTACCGATTTTGATGAAACTCTCCTAAAATCTCTTCCTTAAACTACTTTATGTTTTTTAACGATAAAGTCCTAGGACTTGAAAATAGTAGAATAAATTTTATGATGAAACGAAACTTTTATTTGTACAAAGAAGGAAACATATGCAGTAAATCCATTAGAAGTGGTAATGTACACACATATTACAAATCAGACATTGCTAATCTTCAATCAACCTGGTTTTATTATAATTCACCTCATCCAGTGCAATTATTATCCACTTTATTTTCTATGTCTTTATCGGATGAGTTATCACAAGTATCCGTTCTTCTTCATTTGAATGACTTGAAGAATGAAGCCTGATAAGTTTTCGTTTTCTTACTGTGACTAGGTTATGAATGTTTTTCTCTATGATATTTTTTGGGTTTAATTTTAGAGTTTAGGAAGCTTTTCATTTATTTTCCTATTTTTTTTTTCGCTCTTGCTTTTTCTTATTGAAAGTCAAAAGCTTGTGGTGGCAAGATTAACGTCTTGAGCGGCAATAGTTGACGTTTGCAAAGATAGTGTTTGAAATGGGTTTGCCACTGTCGAAATTAAAATCAACATTTTTATTTCTTTACCATATTTCTTTTAAATTATTTTATCTATTTTTAATTATAATTCATTTAAAGTTTCATTATTTTACATTTGTTTTAGTGGCAAACCCATTTGAAATCTTTCGCCATATGATCAATTACAATTAATTATGAAGAACTTGTGTGTTGTTATCTAAAAAAGCTGAACGTTTATGTATATAATAATTGTGATTGTGTTTTATTAATTTTCAAGTGTGAACGTTGTTTTTTACGATAATAAAGACCTAAAGATTCATCTTTATTATTATGTAATAGAAACACGCACACAAAGCTTTTTAACTTTTTTTTAAAAATTTATTTATTGATATTTACTACTGTACATAAATACATCAAGTAAATTTGAGGAAATCATAATGGTATGGTACAAGCATGTTGAGCAACTACCCAATGGTAGCACTCTAAAAACATTTTTACAATACAAGGTCTCCAGGCCATCTTCTTTTCAGACGTCTCGGAGGATTGTCCGGAATAAAAGAGGAAGCAAGATTGCTTATCAACTTAAAACGCTTACAAGGTTTTATTAGTTACAGTAGAATTGAAGATATATCATTATAAAAATAGTGTTACAGGACGTTAACGCAGTATAAGGTATTTGCACATCTATTAAAAAACAAAACTTATTTACTAACTTTTCATGTATTTTTTTATCAGTATTTTTATCGATGATTGTATTGCAAAATATTTTAAATGCCCATCATTATCGGATTTATCCGAATGGCCTGCATTTTTAGTAAAATTTTAACTGCTAAAATTATGATATTTTTTAAAATTTATTTAATGATATTTACAACTGTATTTAAATAAAAATTTAATTGGTAAACTAGATGTAAAATCATAATGATATGATAAAGGCGTATAGAGAACCACTCTATAGAGATAGCACTCTAATTATGATAATTTTAAACTAAAATATAGTTCATACAAAAGAAAAAAAAATGAAATGAGACAATTATATTTCATTATTAACAGAGATACAGCATATTGTACTTGACTACTTAAATCAATGTTTAACATCACAATATTTTTCCCTTACTTCGTTAGTGTTAAAATATTTATAAAAAATAAGCGATTATTGTATTTTAACTTCTATTGCTGCTTTCAAATAAGTATTGTTAAATGAAAAAAAAAATCATTTTTTCCAATCAAATGATTTTTGACTATAATGCACTATTAGGTAATAAATATTTTATTTATTTATTTCTGAATAGTTCGCCGACTGACTAATAAATTATGAATTGTTCCCAGGAACCAGCCAGCCATGTTGATTGTTATTAATTTGATGAGTATCTCTCATTTAATAAAAAAAATATTTTATTAGATGTTATAGATAAGTCGGCATATATTGTAAACTCTACAACAGGAAAGTAATTTGTAATTGTTAATGTAATGCAAAAGATATTTCATCTAGGTTAGAAGCTTACAATGTGTAACAACGTAGTAGAGATAGTATCTGTTTGTTTAAGTTTCTACTGCGTCTAATGTATAAATCTTTTTTTTTATCACCAGAAAGGTATCTCGTTGAAAAATAAATATTTTCTTTTCCGTTAGTATGGTTGCTTCAGAATCAGAATAAAATACAATTTCATGATCAGTCATGTAAATAAGGTTCTAATAAGTTCGTCATTTTGTGAAAAATGGTTTATTATATTATTGTTGTTTTATCTATGAAAAACTATTGGTTTAAACCGATGTTAAAAATATTTTATTTTCCACATTTTTTTTTTAAATTTAATTATTTTAGGCACTGACCACGCATGGGTCATTACTGCCTTAATTTCCGAAATATCAAAGGATAGACATAAATTACGTAAATTAGGACTGTTAGGCTGTACCCTTGATCAAACACTGAACGGCGGCAAGGGTCCGAATTCATGGCTACGATTATATTGAAGCATGAAACTGACCAATGACCTGTGGTAAAATTTATAGTAGAGCTTGCAATGATGGAGAAACTCAAAAAGTTTATCCATTGTTAGTTTGTTCTGCAAGATGGGATGGAGACCCGCTAGTATATCGTATAAAGATCGGAGGTAGTTATAAGCTCGGCATTCAGTCAAAATGTGTTTAACAGTAAGTTCTGTTTCATAAGTTTGGCATACAGGTGGATTATCTTGGGCCATAAGACAATCGTGGGTCAGGCGCGTATGTCCTATTCGAAGGCGCGTCAAAATCACCTCCTCTTTTCGCACACATATAATTATAGATGATATTCAAGGGGAGATTTCACTTCTGATTTCCCTCAATTTGTTATCAGAAACATTTCTCCACGTTTGTCTCCAATTCAATTCAATCCTTTGCTTACTGAAGGCAATAAAATCATCGACAGGCACTCCGCGATATGAAATCGCCACCTTTGCTGTCCTATCGGTCATTTCGATACCCGCTATTCCGCAGTGTTCTGAGATCCAGGCAAAAACATTGAAATACCATTTCTATTGGCGGACTGTAATGAATAATATATGTTTTGGTTTAGAGGGTCCATTGAAAAAATATCTTTTAAGCTAAGCAGGACTGACAATGAATCTGTACAGACGACCATTTTTGTTTTGTGGGATGAAAAAAATTTAAGCTTTTAATTTATAATCTTAATATTTTCTTGAGATTGGTAATTTTTTTTAAAAATAAATAATTTAAATTCTATCCATTATAGTCTCAAAACCTTTTATTTCTCTTATAAGTCCGACGTTTCGGCCAATCCGGCTATCTTCAGGGAGAATCTACTACAAAACAGCTTTTATTACATGTATGATCCTACAAACATTTCAAAATACTTAACATTATTATTTATAATTTACCTTACCTTAATACAACTTTGAAATTATATAATTTAAAAAACTCTAAACTCCATGCAGGCTATTCTGCCCAAGTCAAAACATCAATTTCTATGAAACATTAAAAACATTAGGTAAAAGATATTTTTTTGTTGATAAGTATATCCCACATATGTTTAATTACCTAATTAGTCAATATTCACTTAAAGCAAAATCAAAATCATTATCGTGTTTATATATTAAAAATATTAAAATATTAAATTTTAATTGATTTGAGAACTAATTTTAAACAAAATATGGGGGAGGTGCAAACTAATGGGATTATTTTAAGATTTCAAAACAAGTAAAATTTTCACTTATTCAGTTATTTTCAGCATAAGAAAAAGATAGAATCAAATAATTGCAAATAAGAGATAGGATATCTTAAATCGATTGTTAAAAAAAAAATAATCTAATAGAAATATTGCATACTATACTTAAGTATATGAGTATAAATAGTGGTATATGTACATATGCATTTGTATGATGTTTTCTGTACTGGTGATTTTGTGATTATCACTTTTGCTAAATAATGAAAAAAAAAAAAAGACATTAAAATGCCCACATAAAGACATTAAAAGACGTAAGGTTATCTGTAGAGTCATACTCCTCAGTCCTGATTTGTTATACAGTGGTCTTTATACTTATCCATTCATTAAAATTTTAGGGGTAAAACTCAAAATTTTTCATAATATATTTTTTATCATATATATGGCTAAACCTATGTTCGGGAAATGTTTTCCACTTCGGCATGACCAAACGACATCAAAGCGGTTAAGAAGGTCAGGGGCGTTTTTATGTCCTCAGAATTTCCAGTATAAGATAACTACCATTCGGTTCATTTTGTTCGAAGGCTGGATCAATTGAAAATAATCACATTCAATAAACGTTGAAGATTTTAACTTAATTTTATCATATAAATTTTTCATTGATGATCTCTAGTTGAATTCATAATTGCACAATTTTCAATAATTTGATCCTTGATTATTTTTTATAGGCTGCCATCATTCCCTTCTAAGTTTCCTACCATTAAAACAATACTTTCGATTGGAGGATCATTTGCTGCCCATATCAAAATATTTTTTTCGGCCTAGACTCCAATTGGTGTCCTATACTACCTAAGCATGGTTTGGGGTCAAAGTTTTTCATTTTTTGGAACCGCCAATGAAAAAAGTCAACGCCACGGGCGGGATTCTAATCGGCACCGCCAATAGACATCAAATTGGTAAGACTGTGTCTAACCACCCGTAATTAATGAACTAATTAAATGACTTAATGAAGTAATTTATTTTGTTTTTCTTAAATATTCATAAGCCAAATGATATGAACCACACAGATATAAGGTAAAAAAAAATTAAAGAATAATATTTATTCAATCTAAAATTTATGAATTGCTTTACACAGATATTAACGAATTCTAAATTAAACTTGCTAAATGGGTTAAAGTCGTTAAGCTCATTTTATATTAGTGTGATAAATATAACCTATAGCACATTCAACTTAATGCTTTAGGAATAGTCTCTTAAAACTTTTGCTAGTTCTAATTCCTAAATGAGGTAAAATTCGGGGAGAAAGTTATTAACATGTTTTCATCTCACGTTTTTCGATTCACTATGGTGTTATAAATTTCATTTAAAACTTATTTTTTCTTTTCAGTAAGACAGAAACAATTGACTAAAAGAACTCATAAAACTTGTTTAAAGAATATGAAATATCTTAATTCAGCAAATAATGCTTCAGCATATAAAAGGAACGTTCAGGTGTGGTCAAAGAAGAAACTCAAATAGTAATTAAACCATTTAATGTGAGTTGACGTTTCGCCCCACGTTGCAGTGCTACATCAGGGCTAAAAAAGGTAGCAAAGTAAGAACATAGATAACATAAAATAAATGTGAACGTGAAATATGGCTAGTTTTGATTTCAATTATTTCACTTAATAAACAATACTTTTATTTCAGGTCATTTATTTTCTAACTTTGTTACCTTATTTTAGTGTTTATATCTTTTTTTTTATCCTTGCAACGTGGGGCAAAACATTGGCTCACATTAAATAGTTTAATTACTATTTGAGTTTCTTCTTTACTTTACTTACTTTACTCGGTTTCTTTCTTTTATGCTACACACGGTTAATCAAATCTTCAAAATGCTTCAGCACATTTGGCAGGTAAGGACAGAGTGCTCATTCGCCATAAAACTTTACTACAGTGATAATGCATTAGCACGATAACACAATTAACATTCAGCACAAATTGCATGAACGTCCATATTGTTTATTTTTATGTCCAATATATTTTAATAAATTATATATACTGAAAACTGGTTTTTATTTAGTATACCTTGAAGACTTTTTTTTTTTTTATTGTTTATTGTACCTTGAATACGTTATTCACTGTTTCTTTTTTATGATTATCAATTTTTAAGTAATCTAGTACCTTCATGCTTTTTAGAATACAGGAAAGCGTTTTTTACTTCCTTCATATTTTATCCGCACAGTCACTCCCCTTTTTCCAAACACTCTATTCATTTGTGACATTATTCCATATTTTGTTACCGGAAATCTAGGTATATGAAGTATAATTTAACTTGGCAAAAATATGGGAAATGTGTACAATAAGATTTTATATAGATGACAATTTTGTTTACTTCATTTATTCCTTGACAAAGTATTGTTTGAAAAAATACACAAGTATTTTTTTCTATGTTTTCTTATGTGTTATTCACGTCACCAATCTATGAATAACACACATGGTGGTCTATGGTGAATAACATAACATATGTGTCATTAATTTATTTTAGTAAGATTTATTAGTTTATTCCTTCACGGAATAAAATTAGTTCCACTAAAAATTTCTTCGACGAATATTTTATTGATTTTCCTATGTTTATCTAGTTAGATCATTTCATGAATGCACATGTTTTTGCATGTCTTGCAGTGACACTACCTGTTATTAATGTGTCTTGAAGTGAGATGTGCTGAATTTCGTATGTATAGATTTAATACGTTTTCTGTTTTAATTAGTAAGTTGCTTGCGGGCATTTTTAAATCCATTAATTACATCCTAACAATTAATTTATGTCATATGCCTTGTGCTATGTTATGTTTAATGCTTAAAATGAATTAAACTGAACTAGGAAAAAATATATTTATCGATTAAAAGTAAGGCCTGCGAGGTCTCTTTTATTTTCATGTACAATATGAAGCTTAAAAAAATTTTTTTTTTATTTGAATTAATTTCCTTTTTAATTGTTTATAATTAATTAAATAGGTAAGTTTAGCTTGTTAGTTTCCGTTAAAAATGTTTGTGATATTTTTGTTGGATGTTTCTATCAAATATCAAATTAGAAATTCTATCACTTACTAGACTTTAGAATCAAATCAGACTTTTATTATTATTCTGCGTATGTATATATTTGTTTTTGACAAAAATGGTGTATCTGCATGCTTTATGAAGAATTGTTTTTATATGTTTGCATAATTGGTTTAATATACAGTTATCCATATCATATAATTATCTATTATAGTTGAACAATGTAAAGTAAATAAGACGTTTAGTGGACTAGAAACCGCAATTGAATAACGGGTGAGAAATTAACGATCGGCAAGGTCACTTCCTCTGATTGAATTACATAAGGTCGAAATTTCGTATTCGTTGCGATGAGTAAGAAAGGTGAACTTACCTCTTTCATGGCTCCATATTTAGTTTTAAATGAAGCACATTCAGGAAAAAGGAACTAATACTAAATTTTCAATTGTATAATTTTAAATAATATACCATTGTTCCTTAAGTACCACGAATGTCCTAAAGAAATGATCTAACCCTCCACGCATGCTAATGCATCTTTTAAGAAATCAGGAGAACCCATTAAGTTTATAGTTAACATATATGACAGTGTGTAGGAATATATAACACACTCAAGAAGTCCTGGAAAGGTGTAATATCTCAGTATTTGTAAATATTTAGGAGATCATATTTGCATAAACTACAAACCCTTCAATATGTTATTAATTGTAGTTCAATCAGTAGTTTAATTTGTGAGTTTTAAATTTTTTGTATTTAGCAATATATAGTATTTAAATTAAAATTGCCGCATTTCTCAGTTCAGTTACACTGTTCACTTACACATTTTCCTTTTTGCTAAACGTGTTCCAAGTGTAAGTAAACTTTTTTCGTTTACATGTGACGGTGAAATTTGAAAAATAAAAATTTTGTTTTTTACTTTATTTTGTGTCATTCATAATATATCAATCATATTTTTCATGACATTATCATAATTTATTTTTTTAGATTTTAATTTTAATCATTTGTTAAATTCCAACCAGCTTGAATTTTTAAAATATATTAAATTTTAATCGTTTTATAGCTTAAATAGTATCGAAATTATGGTTGCTTGTTTCCCAAAATACTGAATTAAACGATATAGTTCTTAAAATATTTTTTAATATACTAAGGACTCGAAGTTGAAATAATGATAAATTTTAATGTTTACTAAATACTTAAGAATGATTCCTATTCGTTATTAATATCATTTAAAATTAACATGTAAATAAGTTAATTTATTTTAATCAGAAGGAATTGAAGGGAACCTTCTTTAAATTAACATGTATTCAAGGAATCACACAAGGTTCAAGGGCCATGTTGGTTTAAAATGGCTAATGATTGATTTAAATGCCCAGTGATTGTAGATATATATTAATTTGAAACTACAATAAAATTGTATGTGTAATTTTTAAAATATTTTTCTTCTTCTATGTCTCTAGAAAATAGTGTTTACCTTTCGCTGGCTGAGTTTGTTATTTATGTTCACTAGATATCAATTACATTTCTCGCACACCTATATAAATATTTCAACCAACAATCAGTGAATATGTCGAAGTGGTTCAGAACTAAATCGATTCGCAGCGCTGGTACCGACTCATGCGGCACCGTTATACTAATCTGCAAGACTGTGATGTATTCACGTGTTAGCCTAATGAAAACACCTTGGTTCCTAGATTAGTTTTGCCATACGTACGTACTCATCCGTAATCGTAAGTAATAATATTAAATGTGATGACAATATAAGACAGTGAGTAAAACCGAATCGAGCCAGAGACTGACAGGTATATCTTAGCTAGTAGAAAGAAAGGCGAGAGGTTGGTCTTTACTTACGTAAACTTCAGATCTTATGCAACTATAACACTTTCGGCTTTCGGATCTCATCGCGTCATCACATTTGCGTATAGAACATCCATTAGAATGTAATACCCGTGGGATTTTTACATCAATTAGGTTTTATTTCTAATTAAGTTCGTTCAATTGAAGAACTCTATAAAAAAATGTTTTATGTTAACATTTCTACAAACGTTATAATTTAAAAAAAAATTCCATTGATCAAATTAATATTTTATTTTTATTTTTACTGTATATAATTTTTTATTAAGGATTAAGAACTGATACATTCCTATCTTCATTGCTAGAACTAGCTAGATGAAGTAAAAAAAAAACAATCACAAGACAGAAATCAGCAATTAAAATTCTTTGTCAAAACCTGCTAAGAGTGAGCCCTTCGATTGGATAAAAATTAGATAGAAAGAAACATCCAGACAATCATTTTATGAATCTTTTTTTTCCTCAAGCCTTTCATTGAGAACTTATCCAGTCCTAAAGTAGGAATATTAAGATTCATTTCTCATGGCCACCGCAAAAGTGATGTGCCCAGGTGGGAATCCAACCCACAAGCTTTGAACCAACGCTCTGAAACCTTCGCCCCAACGCGCTCAGCTATTAGGTTCTCGTAATCTTATTAATGCGAATTCTTTTGACCATATAACATAAAAAGTTTTTTTTTTTGTTAAAGTAGCTCCAAATTTTTATTTGTCTTAGATATCAAATAAATTTGTTAGGAGCCTTGTTATTTATTAAACCCTTATGGACTAGATTTAAGTAATCCAGTAACATAAAATTGTAAATAAAATATAATTTAAAATATCATAACTTTATATTAATATATGCTAACGATTAAATATATCATAGGTACAATTAAAAGGATTTTTTCTGTCTCAAATTGGAAAGATTTTATATAATAAAAAATCTTTCAAAACTAAATCCAATAGATAGTGGTTACCAAATTAGTAAAATTTGCTGGTAAAAATTACATCTAT
>NW_027104700.1:344625-346869 GCF_000696795.3 Halyomorpha halys | reverse complement strand
ATATATTGAGATAAAAATAAACGTTTTAACTTGAAGTCTAGGATTAATACTGTATGATTTTCCAAACCCATTTACTGATTCCTATTTATCCAATTCTTGTTTATCTGGAATTCCTTTCTCTATTCACGGCTATAAAACCCTACCAACTTTTTTATTCTTAGTGTTCAATAACGATTTAACTCAAAGATTCTGATGCCTACTTATTACTTTAAATTGTATTATTCAGAAGAAAAAATAGAATATTATTAATAGGAAAAATAGATGTTATTTATTTCAAATTTCGGAAATAATGGCATTTATTAATATTTTTAATGTAGCTTAAAACATAATATTAAAATACCGTGATGGATTTGTGTAAAAGTTATCATCAATCATGCTTTTTTTTTTTTTTTTTTAAGCAGTACCTAAACAAAAATTTTAAAAATATATATTTGTATTAGACAAAATCATATTAGTAAGACACTCGCATGTCAACCTTTCATTTACACTTAAATTACTCCCGGTTTTGAGACCATGCATAGCAAACATTGTTTAATATACATCGCCTGCCTTCTCCACCGTCACTAGCATTCTTGTCAAAGCGCTGTTCAAGGCAATATTATTCCAATTTTACAGAATATTAATTGTATTTCTTTTATTCCAGGACTCTGTGGATATAAATTTATAACCAATATTGCATTAAAAGGGTTTATTTCTGTCTCAAATTGGAAAGATTTTATATAATAAAAAATCTTTCAAAACTAAATTCAAACCTTATAACAGATACTGGTTACTAAATTAGTAAAATTTGTTGTTATTATTGATTCCTTCTATGCTATACCAACAAAGAGCCATCCTGACTGTAGTCATCATCACTTAGATAGTTGAACGTACTACACTGCGGACTTGCTGCCAATATGATGTGTGGATATCCATTCCTAGTATGGTTTTGGAACTATCCTTTTATGATTATTAAATTGTTTTGAAAAGCAGCACCACTTTTACCACTTGATCTTGTTGAGGTACCGACTGTAGCTGTTAAGAATTGCCAACCCCTCGGTTCGGACTAAAGGCAGGCCCAATAACACAAAGGTTATGGATATCCCATACCGATGGTCAGGTGGAAGGATTTACTTTGATGCGTGGTAGGAATGGCCAAGCAAAAGTTTGAATGTTTTTATGATGCGTTATTTTTTTATTAATTATAGTTATCATATTCGTGTCTAATATAGTTAAATATTGTGATTTTTTTAATTGATGATTTCCTTTGTTTTTTCTGACCATTGACATCTCTTTAAGGACCACACAGATATCATACTGTCTTCCATTGCAGCATATTTATATCCATCTGCCAAGGCTCGGTTGATTCTTCAATACACAGTAGATTGACTGGATTACCCCACGGGCTTATACTGGCCCCTTCATTATATATTCCATATACAGAAATGGCCTATTAACCCCGAGATATTGACTACTATCTATGTTGACGACACACTAAAGCAAATAAAATAAACTAACATTACATAGTTTATGTTTCATGTATCATCTATCTATAAGAAGTCTCATGTTTTTGTCTCATTAACATTCATTTCAGTTGTAGTAATTTTATTTTTTCAATTTTTGCAATTAATAAATATTGAAAAAAAAATTAAAGTATTTTTTAATAGGTATTTATTTTAGGTACTATATACTGCAGTTCATTAACTGAAGAAATAAATGTGAATGTTTCTACTTCCAATCAGTGAATTCAGGTTTTAACATTCAAGCTAAAGTGTTTTAAGATGAAGAAAAAAAAATTAAATCCTTTTTTATTTTGCGATCGCAGTTCTCGAATGAATTTTCAAAAACAATCCACAGTTTAAAACAGAAAATTCTTTACTGGTATAGTAACTTTTATTTTGTTATTTTTTAAATAGCAATGATGTGACACTTATCTCTTACTTTTGTTACGCAGGTAGAAGGTTTGACGTAACTTGGCTATACATCATACTTCATTATCTAACCTAGCTGCTATTTTATCTGATCGATTGGCAAACTTCTTTACAGATAGTCTTTAGTTCAGTTATCATAAAATATAATATGATCTTCAGTCGGTTAGTAAAATAATAATTGTATAATTAAAAATTGTGATATTGAAAAAAAATTAATTTATTTATTTTTTTTCAATATGTAGAGAAAATTAAGAAAAAAGTATGAGAAAGAGAGGGGGAGGAGGGGAGGGAGGGAGGGAGGGAGGGAGGGAGAGAGAGAGAGAGAGAGAGAGAG
>NW_027104700.1:339099-344575 GCF_000696795.3 Halyomorpha halys | reverse complement strand
GAGAGAGAGAGAGAGAGAGAGAGAGAGAGAGAGAGAGAGAGAGAGAGATTAACTCTTTCGGCTTACTCGGTTTATGTCGAATTTCGTGCAATCTAACTGTATTTGTCTTAAGTGGTTGATTTGAATGGTTGAGAGAATTTTCAGCAGTAGAAATTTCATCATGAGTGTTTCAGCGTATAAGATACTGATAATGTAATTCTGTGTGATAAATTGTGTAAGCCTGGAATTGTGTACTTTGTGTGTTTGTGATTGTATTTGTTAAACCAAATGGTATGAGTAATACCAAATCCACTCATTTCATTTCCTTATCAAAACGTTCCTGATATCAGTTATATCAGTTCCTGAATATTGATATTATGCTGTTGGAGGGCGTTGGTTCATTTTTTACTGCTAGTTTAACTAAAGCTAGGGTTTATGTAGATGCATTTTAATTCTAACATTTTTTATATCATTAGAGAACAGTACCATATTTTGAGTAGAATATCCGTATTATAAATTATCCTTTAACCATCAGAAGATCCAAAGAAGAAAATTTAGCAAATTGGAGTTGATATATTTTATCGTCCTAAAGGCTTTGGCATTGCTCGTAAAATAACGGTAATTGTTATCCTTGAATAAAAGATTCCTAACATCCTTTGAAGCTTAGCATATCCCTTTCCCTTCTTTAATACTGCATTTTATTTCTGAGCTCCATACCTTTTTTTTTCATCTGATGACGGAACCTAAATTCAGCGGAAACTCTGAATTTCAATGGTCTTTTTAGTTTTCATATCATGTAAATGACTTATTTACACCAGTTACGCCTTTCACCGTTAAACGAGTTTTGAGAAAAATGTAAGATAATACGAAGGTCAAGCAGTAAGCGTTTTTTAAGGTAAAAATAAAAATGAATGACTATGACAAAAAAAGAACTAAAAGCCTATCATGATCAGATGTTGAGGAACGAGGAAGCAATATGCAGACTGCGTGTTAATTATCTTTTTCTTTTTGTATTTTTCCATGATTTGTTTTGAATTAATGCACTCGGGTTGGTTCATAAATGTATTTTTTCTTTTTCCCTTCAGTATTTCTCGAAACCGCAGTTTATTTTAAAATTAAATTATCATGCCCGTGTGAATTGAATACCTGAATGTCTAACTTTTGTTTTGTTTTTTCCTTATTTTTTAATAATCCCAGAGTCGAGTATTCACTGCTCTCCAAAGGTAAGCTGAAAGCAGTTGGTCTTAAACTAGAAAATGACAATGATAAATAATATACATTATCTATATATGTATATATATATTTTTACGTAAACTTTGGAACTTTTAGTTCTTATAAACTCAGAAATAACAAGATTAGAGTTACAGAAAACCATGAAGAAATATAGATTACCTTTATAATTGTTCATATATGTCCCTCTCTGACAGAATCAATTCCTAGTATCATTGCTATGGTTGCAAGTGTCTGCGAAGGGAGGGGGAGAAAAAAAAAAAAAAAAAAAAAGTGAACTACATATCTTCAGCATTCCCATATGTTCCCATGTTCCCATATGATTTTAAGCTTCTGTAGTAGGGCGGGAAATCTTTTTATATTTCTCTTTATATTTTTATATCTATAATTATATAATTATTATATCTAGAAATATTTTTCTTTTAACTCGTCCTCCCTGAAGACTAAAACATAGTATATAAGTACAGTAGAAGTCAAATAATTTAATTTCTTTTGTTGTTACCGTCTTTTTAAATACGAATATGGTTAAATTAAAAAAAATTTAATCTCATGACAATGAGCCATTTTCGATGTTTCATATTGTCAGTTTCTCAGACAGATAAATATAATTAAAGAGATGGTGTTCCTAACAGAATTTTGATAATACTATCAAAAGGTTTTATTATCTTAATATCCCCGAATACAAATATTCATTTCATATATTTTATTTTTTAATAAAAGATGGACTTTAGTCAGGAAAATAAAAGAAGTAACAAAAGGAAAAATTGAGATTGGTTGTTTACGTCATTGAAGTCCTTATTCTGCTTTTTAGGGCCATATTACCTCTCTCCCCCACAAAAAAAACGTTACATTTCAAACACGAAATTATAACAAATAAAATTATTTGAATTTAAATTGTCTTTCCTTTCTAATCGAACTGTTAGGTAACCCTGAAATCCTTTGTAAGGCAGTTGAAACAGACTAACGGAACCCAGACAAGGGATTTGATGCAGCCAACAATGGTTGAGACACCCACGCTCTCTGCAATAATTAACACCTTATCTATCATCTGCAATTAATTGATTACAGATAGTAACGAATGGTGTCCCATTAACGGGAGTGTTTTAAATCTTCAGTCAGTTAAGGAAGAATAGGAGTAACGGATTGGTCACCTCGTCGGTTTCCGGGAACGATCTGATGGGGATTTCCATTCTGTAATTGATGACAGGATTATGACGGCTCGCAAATGGTTGACTATGATAATGCAGTACGAATGAGGTTATCCAATCCATTGTGATTCCTTTAATAATAATTATAATTCTTGTATTGGTGAAAAATAAATTCTTGGACTATATCTCTGATCTCTAAGAGATGATCTTTTGCATTCAATGTTACTTGATAATATTTTAATGATTGTCCTTGAGCTTCTTTCAAAAGCTTATATGGCAGGAAATTGCAGTCTTTTAAATTCAAATTAAATTTACAATGGAAGTTGTGATATTCTTGAGATAAGCACATCATCTGTTGCACTTAACATCCTTACGTTAATACTTCTGATTCGATGACTTACGACACCCTCCACTATCTCATATAATTTGCGAATAGCAAATTTCTCATAAAACTTTAAAAAAAAAAAAACTATAAAATTATTCGGAATAGTTTGACACTTCTTTTAATGTGAGCATTTTTACTATAAATACTTAGCTGAAATTAAAACTAAAGGCTGTTTGCTATTTAAATGTATGTTTGATAGTACTTGCAAGTTCGTTATTCTCGAATGTAGTATATTTTGAGTACTTACTTTTCTTGCTGGTACTGGTACTGGTATTTGGTGGGGGGAAGTCCGGCAAGTGGGCCTAATCGTCCTTTTTCCCAACTTCTGGCAGCTACCTAAGTTGCCGCCGCGTACTAACCAAGGTGGAAGTGTCAAGATTCAATCCTCGGGAACGCCGAAAAATGAATGATAACTACCCTAGGTGGGAATCGAATCTGCGCCCCAACCCGCACGTTGAAAATTTTCAACAAATAACAATATTCTAGTGTAACTGCAGATTGTGTCAGAAATTAATTTTAAAAATTATATTTTATTAGAAAAATCCGTCCAAAAAGCCTATTTTTGTAAACAAAAAATATATAAAAATAACCTAAAGATTTTTAAAGATGTGAAATAATTTTGGTATTAAGCTATTAGCACTCTACTAGAGGGTTAAGGGTTTTTATGTATTGGGATGTAAAAGTGGAGTTTGGTCCGGTCTATACATAGGGAAAATAAAATAATAGTTTACCTCTCAGTGTTTTTTTAAAGTTTATTTTCTAATAGTACGGCTTCATTTCTGAATTTTATATTTTGGTTATATCATTATTATATGGTCGTCAGACAATGTAGGGTTAAGTCCCAGTCGCGCGATGTATTAGGAAATACAGCATTTCTTGACATATTTTTTCATAGGGTGGGTTCGTCACTCCCAAGCCAATTTTTTGTGAGTGCCACCCATTGAATAACGGGCCTCACAAATGCCCAGGGGGAGGTTGTGAGTGAGTTTTGTATTATTTTATGGTAGAAAAAAACCCAGGTGAGACCGGGATTCGATCTGACAACCTTTGGGTTGGTAGTCTGGCTCATTGTCACGCTGCTACCGCTGCCCCCTTAATTGGAATAATTTTGGTTACCGAATCAAAAATATTTGAGGCATTGTATGCTGTTTGAATTTCTTGGTGAAGACCACCTATGTTTCTTTTCTAATTTATCAGTAATAATTGATAAATTTGAACAGATCTGTTCTTATTTATTGTGCCAGCACGAGTATGGTGCACTCTTTATTATTTAGCTATACTAAAAAATTATCTAAGAGTTATTTCATCCAATTGCAACTACTAGATATGCCGTCAACTTCATTATCGGGCTGGTCTCCAATATCTTTATTCAAAATGAGAGGATTATATTTCAATTTGATATAAATCCCTGAACGCCTCATCAGAAAATTCCATAAGAGAAATTGCTTTCTAAACGATTTGTGTTCTAAAAATAAAAGGGAATTGGAGTCTATCCTGTGTAGACTCAACCCTTACATGTAATCATGTTCCCTCCCGGCTCCACTGCCCCTGCAACAGGGCGCTCAATACAATTCCTCATAATTCAAATAAAATTCACTTATTTGATAAACTTACATTATATACGATAAAGACCACTTACAAAAAAAAATCGAATATATTAAGAAAACTAAGTTATCAGAACTATTGTAGTATTATAAAAATAACACTGTTTATTTACTAATTATGTTGGAAATTTTAATGTTTCTAGACTGAAACTATGTGAAGATGATTGTGGTTAGAAATTGATATTAATCAATAATCAGGAGAGCAAAAATTAATATAATCCCTCATTTCATAAAAAAAGACTAATTACTATAAGATATGAAGATAATTTAATCACCGTTCCATTTTTGGGGAAGTGGGATCAAATGGGTTAAATAAAGTGCACCGCAATAGATAAAACTTTTTTTTATTGGAGAAATGATCAAATTATTTACATACGAACCGTTTGGATTAAAGTTGATATAAACAATTGCTGAGCAACCTCTCAAAAGGACTAATATTTTTTTAAGCTTTTCAGAGCAATAAAAAAAATTCTTATATTTTTAAAATGAACGTATTTCCAGACTTGACACAAGAGCATCATTGTTAAGGACAGCTTCATTTCTGCCAAAAGTCAGATTAGGTTATGAAAAAACGTTTTACACTCAAAAATAGTTTTGTTAAATTTCGCAGCGAGAGTTTTTCTATTTTAATAAATTATTATTTTTTAATAAATTATATACTGTTATATATTTTTTTACATTGCTATTGTTTTTTTTATTTTTCTCCTTTAAAGATTGGATAAACTTCCAACACATTACAAAAGACTGATCTACATGACTGTAATAAGGCCGATCTGGACATATGGAGTTGAGCTTTGGGGCTCCACTAAAACTTCGAATTCCTCTCTTATGCTCCTTACTTTGTCACAAATAAAATCATACATAATTATTTATTTATTTATTTATTTATCACCCTACCCTGCCTATTAGGCAATACGGGTGTTCGCAGCAGTTGGTACAACTCATTGCTGCATATGTCAAACATTTACATAGCTGTGAACACAGCTTGCTATTGCTTTAAAATAAGTCTTGCTCTCCTCCTGAGGCCTTGCTGGTGTAGTTTATTCTCTCCTACCCAGGGAGAAGTGAGTAGGGCCTATAGCCTCCTTCCACCCATACACGAAGGTCTTGTAGTGCGGGTAGTTTTCTTT
>NW_027104700.1:332327-337554 GCF_000696795.3 Halyomorpha halys | reverse complement strand
AACAGCTTTTCTTCAATGTAGGGGATGCTATGGTTTAACATTACCGCGTCAATCATGTCTAACCCAGGAGCACGACCAGTCCTTTGCTTAGCTACAGCAACACGGAGATCCCATATGTCCCACAGTGGGCACAAATCCGTACCAGGTGGATATATCGTGGCGTCCCTTATCATATAAAATCATACATAAAGACCTTAATGTTCCCTATGTAACCAATCTAGCCCCAACCAGATATCACTCCTTCCATTATAAACTCTCTAACCACTCAAACCCCCTAGTTTCTAATCTTGCATCCTCTTCCATTCCTGACAATCCTTCGAGGTGCCTGAAAAGAAGATGGCCACGAGATCAGCTAATGTAAAATGTCATTAGAGTGCTACCAATGGGTAATTTCTCTACACGCCTGTAACACTCCAATTTAACTTAGATCAGATTTACTAAATATATTATAATGTACAGTTGTAAATAGCAATAAATAAATATTTAAAAAAAAGAAAAAAAGATTGTATATATATTGTATGCATGAGTACTTATTACTCTAATACCCTTGGTTGTATGATTATTCTTCAGTATAATTTTAGAAAAATGATATATTTTAGTAGGAGCCCTTCAATTATGTCAACCTCTAATGTTGAGCATCCGAAGCGGCTTTATCGATTAAGCAATTAATTTTTAATTTTAGATATAATTTTTCTAGTTAGATTCTAGAATACAAATAATATTGTAAAAAACTAGAAGCAGTAAACTGTATATTATATAGTATATATTATTGGTGAATGACCAATTCATACGTCTGTTACCAATTAATAAAAAATATATAAATTTAATTTTTCAAGGGAAGATAAATACAGTTGGATGTTCGGTGACACCAACGTGCTGTCATGAGCTAACTAAACACTATTTGCCAGTAACAACACGTTGGTGTCATACTCAAGATATACTCTAACAACCAGTGTCTAGACGTTGGTTTATATAATTATTATTTTTTTTTTATCTTCTGTAAGGAGGAACTATGTTAAAGCCCAAATCTTTTTTTTTTCCCTTTGAATTTTATTTATTGATAAATATTACAATCTGCCAAAAGGTTATGGGCAAGAAGTAATAGTGATGACTGATTATATTCATTCTAAAATAAATAATATAAGAATAAAAATAAATAAATAAACGAAAAAAAATACATAAAAATAAATAAACTCTCCCTAAATATATTCAAACAGAATGATAAAGAAAATAAACATAATCAAACTATATACATGAAAAAATAAGTAAATAAAATAATCACAAGTCGCATTTACACTCTTATTTACAATATTTACACAATCGACCTGAGGATCCCTGAGCCCACTCTATCCCCCACGTATGAGCGGTAGAGCAGAGCTCTTTGAGATCCCAGCGCATCCCTCTCACTGCGTCTCTGGTAAAAGTCCGAATCTAAATTCAAATTTAGAACGCTAAAGACCTATTCTAAATTCAATTTTTTGCCGGCTTATATATGTATATAAAAGACGTTACCTAGTTAAATTAGAACTAAATTTGTGCGGACTGCATATTGCTAAGATGTTTTTCTTTTATGAATTTTATATTTTAAAACCCTTATCTCTAAGCTAACTGAACCAGTAGATTCTTTATGCTTGCTGAGACCCAAATTGTCTAGTGTACAACTACCCATAACTCCCATCATTGCAGAAGTTGCTGATTGGGTAGAGACGCAAAAAACGTTTTTTAGTTATCCTTATTCAGGATAAAGTCCTCCGTTGCTTCTTAGAAGCGAGTTAAGGAAAACTGAGCAAGGAAGTAAATGGTGGCATATTAAATCGATTAATCAAGCATATTCTCGGATCAACTTCTCTTAGATTTATGATAGAGTTTGAGTCATAAAATTTCCTGGATAGTTTGCATTAAACCTGAATTGAAATTATGTTAACTCCGTCTTGTGTTATTACCAAAAAGTCAAGGTAAAATATATTTCACCTTACAGCTAACATTTAATGTTTGCATAAAGATCGTATGTTAGCGAATGTTCAATTCTCATCCTTCCTTGGCCTAATATATTTTTGTTGTTTTTATTATCCCGTATCTTACAAATTTACAGGTTGTGATTGGGATGTGATGCAGGTACCAGCGGGTCATAAATTGATGGCCATGCAACTAATGATTTGAACGTGGGTTGTTTTTTGTATGAATTATTATTGATAATATAAATTAATTTTTTTAAGTGGAATGGGAATTCATTCTTTTTTTTTTTATATCATTCAAGGATATAGCTGCAACTAACACCTTATAATATGTACGTAATCTCATAAATGCAAAAATTGATACAAGTTGCACAAGAAAATTTAAATTAAAAAAAAAAGAATAATTTTTTATTATTATTTTAGATGGTATCTAGCGTTTTTTCTGAGAGGAATAAAACCACAAAAATAGTGGTAACTTTCAGACAGATCTATTTCTTATTGATTTTTTTTCACGGGTTTTAATGTTTTATACGCCTTGGTCGGTGAGTTGGACTGTTGGAAATTTGAGTGTGAATTGATTTAATGTTTAACTGCCTCTTGTTGTTCCCAATTTTTTTCTCCCACCTCACCATTTTTCGTAAAAAGTTTTTGGATTTAAAGTCTCCACAGCTTCTCTAAATTAAGTTAGAGGGTTATAAATTTGTAAATAAATTGAGCTAGTCAGAGGAAAGTACTTTTAAGGGTTGTGAATTTTACCACGTAATTTTTTTCCCCTCATTTTTTAAGTATTTATTAACCTCTTTATATCTGTTACCTGAAGAAAAATAGAATAAAGATATGACCTTGATGACGGAGCTCTGCTCATCACACTTTATTTAATACTATTTTTCAAAGCCCTCCCTTAAAAAAAAAATGGGGAGATTGAGTCACATGGATTGTATTCCATAAAAACTGATGCAATACACGTTCTAAGTGTACGTTGTATACATATCCATTAGATTAATGATCTATTAAAATGATTGTTTGAGAATGGCTTATTTCATTATTAACACACACAATTGTGTGTATTAATAAACATCTATTTTAGATTTTCAATTAGTCACTACCGAATCTCTTTTGATGTAATGCTTGAAAATAAGCAATTCAAAACAGAAGTTGTAAATAAGAGAATAAGGAAGAAAAAAATAGAACTATATTCCATATACATATCTCAAACCTAATCGAATTCATCAATATATTATAATATTAAAATTAGATATAATAATTAAAATCTAGTAAATATTTCTTGATATTACAAAGCTATTCTCGTTTCGACAATATCTCAGTGATTCTTCAGTTGTTCTTTTTTTAGTTTTTTTAGAAGTATTTTTAAAATATTATATTTTAATCAAGCGCTTGTCCAAATATAGTAACTAAATACATAAAATAGTTTAAGCTATAGTAATTAGCTTAAGGGGACCTTTGTAGATGTTCTATCAAAGATTATTTCATAGTTTCCTTCGTAAACTTTCATTTATTATGAATGATTGTAAACCTGTATATATTTTTTAAGGTCTATTGTCGATTAGTCGGAATAAACTTTTTCGTAACGTGACGAAACGATGACGTGAAGTAACGGCTTCAACTGCTCTTTCGATACACAATTGGTTGTGGTACGTCTAGAAACAAAATAAAAATAATTAGAATGCATTAGAAAATTTATCATTTTATTAAGAAATTAAAATGAACAAATTTGTTTCTTTCCTTAAATACATATTTTATTTATTTATTTAATGTGATTTACAACTGTACAAATAATAAATACAATAAGTAAATATGTTGTATGTTTCATATACACTTGAAAATCTTGGGAAGGAACCACCCATTGGTGGTACTTCAAGCATTAATTTAAATTAGAAGGTCCCGTGGCCATCTATTTTTCAGACGTCTCGGAGGATTATCAGGGATTGTTAAGGATGAGAGATTAAGAATTAATTGGTTAGCATGGTAAGGAGTTTGGAATGAAAAAACGCGTATCTATTTTGGGTCAAATCTCCAACGAATGGGATGTTAAGGTCTTTGTGGATGAGTTTGTTTGTGACGTAATAAAGAACATCAAGTATTTTACGTAGGATTTTGGATTGTAGGGATTGAATGCGGGAGGAATTTGATGGTTTGGTGGAGCCCCAGAACTTAATCGCCATTTTGTCCAATTTGGTCTGATAATCGTAGTGTATACTAATTTTTTGTAGTGAGTAGGAAGTTTAGAGAGTTTGTCAAGTAGGTGTTCTAACAATCGGAATCAACGAGCAGTTTCTAGTCGTTTCACCCTCGTGTGTGGATTCCAAGTAAGTCTCTTGTCAAGATAGAGTCCTATTCCTTAAATATAATGATAAAAAAAATGAACCTATCAACTTATGACTGTTGATATATTAAATAGCGTTAAATTCATTGAATAATATGAATGTCTAAATATAATATATGAATTAAATAATAGTATGACCTTTTGGGGAAGAAAGGAAACAAAGTTAATGTAATAATATTACAGTTACTCTTCTTACATTACAATGGACGGCCGAGATACGGAAGTAATTAATTATTTATTATTATTAATTTGAAGAGAATATGATGTAATATTTTCTAGTATTTATTCCTTTTTCTTCCTTATTGCCTTAATCAGGAAAGCTTTTTACTTGATGCCGGAATTTATAAAAAATTACTCAGATTCGAAAATGTCTGTCTCCGAATCAGTGTACTGTAAATGTTGACGAAATCGTAAGGTATTTTGGAGGTTGTTTCTTAAATATTCCCATACCAATTTTGTTAAATTTCGTTCACCACATTTTATTATATTATTTATAGTGTAAAAATAGTCTTGTATTAATTATATCTTCTTTTTTTTTTACCTCCTAATTTTTTAAAATTTAAATATTGGAATCAATTAACATTTCAGAAAATTCAAACTATACAGTAAACTTTAAATCAGATTCTAAAGGACTAAACCATCATTATTCTGAAATTTTAAGTAAGTTCAATATCTAATTATTAGTAAAATGTTATAAAATGAAATTTTCAAATTCTTGAACTAAATATAAAAAAAGGGATTAGTATTTGTATGAAACAAACATTTCAAAACGGACATAACTATCCTTTTTTTTGTTTGTAATATGGTGAAGTATATTTTGTTTAGAGGTTTTTTAGGCATAAACATTTGTTAAATCGAAACATCTTTATTTTGTTTGTTATATATTGATAACATCTTTATTTAATGAGGAGAAGATGGTTGGGGGTGC
>NW_027104700.1:313044-329177 GCF_000696795.3 Halyomorpha halys | reverse complement strand
CAACCATCTTCTCCTCATTTATCATCCACGGTCAACTATCTCTCATAATTATAAATCTTTATTTAATGTTTGTCAGAAAAGTGAAACTTGATGAAAGTAATATAGGATTTGTTTGTAGCTATTTATGTCACAGTAGCAAGTATCAAAGAAAAGAATAATTATAAAATAGAAAAATTATATGTATTTACTTAAAAGTTATTGATAATGTATAAGAATACAAATAGGTGGGTGACTTAAATATCCGGTGACAATTATTCATAGGGGACAATAGCCCTAGAATGGAAATTATTTTAACTCAGAACAACTTGATAATTTCTCATAAAACTTTATGAGCATAGCGCATTTCACGATTTAAATGCAGATATCAACAAAAAAAGAAAAATTAATCTACTTTAAAAACCTTTTACCAATCTTAAAAAAATATATTTTCAAGAAAAAGGTAACCCGCAGAAATAAGAAACGTAAATAAAAATGATAATGACGGTCTGAAAAAATATTGTTTATAAAAACCTGTTATAGTTTTTAAAATGATGTATTATAAAAATTTTGTTGTTGTTTCCAAAAATGAATTTGATTTTCTCAATTAGTTAAGATATGTCAGCTAAATAAAGGAAAAAAGACTATAAGTGAGTCTTTTAACCCTAGAATGTTGTCATTGGTATTTCTCTTTGAATTTTTCAGATGGGGAATTTAAGAACAGGGTATTTTTGTGACAGATTGTTGGACTACAAAATCTATTCCGAAGTTTTCTTATTCAATTCACTTATCATAATAATAATAATTAGATATAAATTTAGTTATTATTTTTAAGTGTTTAATGCTTTTTTTTTTTTTTTTTTTAATTTTACATTTTATCTTATATTTAATATTCGAAAAAATACAGTTTCGATATATTGCATTAAAATTGAAAACAAAAAAAATGTAAAATACTGTATAAATTGTTTCTGTATTATATTCCTATATATTTATTTATGAACCCATTTTTACATATATTTAAATCAGATACTTTCTTTGATGTTGATTTTATGTATTATGTTCTTTACCTGTATCGATACTAATATGGAATAATAAACAAATATAGAATAAGAATTTTATTTTTATTCTACAATTAGTTAATTACATAAGAAATACATAAAAGTTTAGGTAAAACTAGGAAAGAGTTGACAGGGAAGTCCAATAATGTTTCTCATCTTTTCAGTAATACTGAGAGAAATAACTTGGTTAACATATTGAAAACAAAAAAATTAGGAATTATTTTTCTGTATACCGGTATTTATAATTATTATTCAGGAGTTAAAGAGAGATTTTCCCTAAATCTCGAATCTCAATCGAGTAGTCTAAAACAACTGACATTCTGATAACTTTACTTATTATTTTGCTGTGAGCTATCCATTGCTAAAGTCACTGGCTCCTACTTACATGTTTTGAACAGTTCCAAACAGACGGTTACCAGTTCCAGATTGTTCCAAAGGAACGGATACACGTTCAGGACTGTTCCAAGTAGACGGTAACCAGTTCCGGACGGGTCCAGGGCAGCAGATCCGCTAGGACAGTTACATCACAGTTAGCCAACAGCACTATCCACTTTCTCCATATGTTGCACAAGACTTCTTCCCCACTTCCGAGAGTTCGCCACTTGTTTATGATGAATTTATTGCTTAATATTTAATATTTTTAGTATTGATGTCGATTAATTGAACATAACCAGATTAAATGTCTGAATAAGTTCAATTCAATTCAGCACTTCTCTGAAGTTAAGCATTAGCAGTTAATGGGCTGATGAATAAAAAACATACGACCGTTTTCGATTTTTGTCTTATTTTTTTCATTTAATGTCATTCGAAATTATTTTTATTTAATATCAATTTATGTAACTCAATATATTTACTTAGGGTCTTTCATTAAAATTGTAGTACATAAAAATAAAACATATGTCCATAGGCACACTTAGAATGCTGTTAATTACGTAAACTTCCTTAATCCTCAAGCGCTTATTGTCACCTACAAGTTACACTACTTTGAGAGGGTATTACAAATAAGTGGATATCTTTAGCAACTTCAATGATCCAAGATAGATTCGATTATTTCAGCTATTGTTTAGTTGCAAAATAAATAAATAAGATAATAAGAAGAATAAATAAGAATTGGCCTGTTGCTAGAATCTTACTCGTTATAATCATTTTGCTTAAGCCGATCTGAGGTTTCAGGACCTTACATGCTTTACTCTAATGATGAAACGAAAAAGGTATGAAAAAACCTTAAATTTCCATTGTGTTTCAATTTTATATTTATTTTCATTGTATACAAGACTTTTAAGTAAAAGGTTTTCTAAATTAGAGTCATGATCCACATTGCAATATTGTGTGCCAGTTTGTATTGTCACTTACGGGAAACACACATTCCAAATCCAATGAAATATTTTGCTTTCATGTAAATTCTTATTTTGTATAATTTAGTTTCAATAGTCTGAAACAATATTTACTAAGGTATTAAATGGTTTATATAAATGTATCATTTTTTTTTTAAATTTCCAATCACTTACTGAACAAAATAACTTTTGTTCCGCATCTTCCGCATCGGAGAGTCGAGGAATAATTTCGGTGGTTTTGCTGTTACAAAGGTTGGGAGAAGACGTTTTCCACCATTACATTATCTGCTACTTATTGAATGTTTCATTTTCACACACACACTCACGTTTTTTTTGTTGGTTGTCATGGCCATGATTGCAATGAAAAAATCAGATTTTTAGAACAAATACATTCTTCAACTAATTACTATATTAATATAAAACTACAAATACATAGTGTAACTTATTATTAATAACTATTACAAGTAAAACATTTCTTGATGTAATTTATTAGGTTAGAGTAACATGAATTTAAATTTTATACATCCAATGTCATGTTTAAACATCTTTTAAAGACCAACACCCTATAAGTCTGAAAATGCCGAATACTGATTATGATGAATTCTCTGTATTTATAAGGAATTAATATGCCGTGTGATTTATTTTATGATTATTTATTTCATGATGTACATATAACTCAACAATCCTTTAGTCCAGTTTTGTTTTCAATCATTCTGATTTAGTGAATATAAAATTGACTTTTCTAGGTGAATTAAAACTAGAAATTTATTTTACACTGCGTAGTGCAAAATCAATTAATTGCCCACAGGTATACAAAGTTATTTCAAAACAACTGTCCCGTTGGAAGCCTATGGCGATGTCCAAGTAGGACAGAGACAGCAAAGAATCTAAAAATGAATAAAAAAAAGCTTTTGAAGTGACTGGTTTGAAAAATTCAAATATGTAATTCTAAGGAAAATATAAGTATTTCCAGTAGAATAAATCAAGCAGAAAGGATATATTTCATTATATAAGTTTGACAAATTGTAATTAGTTACAAAAATCGTTTTCTTTGTTAAATATTCAAACATTATCCAACTATTTTCTATGAATTAATTTAACATAATGAAAGAGCTATCGAGTTTCCCAAACTGAGTAGTATTTGTATTCATTAGCAATAGTTATTATCTGTATTGCATAATTAGAAATTATCATATAATGAAATTAATATAATTGTAATTTTATATGAGCAAAATAACAATAACCTTCTTATAAATAATTAATTAAAATAAACTAATAAGATAATAAATTATATAATAATATTTATAATAATGTCAGGATATACTACAGTAATAATAGTAATATCATATGATTATAATAGGACAATAATTTTATAGATTAATATACAATAAGTTTTAAAATGGAAGATTAGTAAAAAAATAAAATATAGAAACACTAAAACGAAATAAAATAATTGTATTCTTGAGTTAGCTATTAAGGAGTCCTTGCTACATTTGATCAGGTTACATCTCTTAGTGAATTTGTTGCTATAATCAAATTTACTTCACCTAACAATGATTAGGGATTCCCATTATTGGTCATAAAATCTATGTAAATTAACCAATGTATAACAAAGCAGTATTAAAAACTCAATGTAAATAGACGTAGAGCTAATTCTTAGGTCGAAGAGGCTCTGATAGTGCGAGAAAGGGAAACAGAAATATATTATTAAGGAATGACTTGTAAAAAACGTTTTAATTAATATACACAACCAAATTTTAATTATCAAATGGATAAAATCATTGTAAAGATCTATTGTAAAATATTTTTAGAAAACTGTTGAGAAGTGATAGTAAGTTAATTTGATAAATATGTTGGTATTTTATGAAAGTAAGATTCCCAAAACGTCGTTTAGTTGAATAAATATAAATTTACTAGGATGAGATATGACATTAATATCTATAAAAAGATATAAACAAAATCACAGGAAATTTTCGAAAGTAAAATTTATACATATTTATATCTATTTATATGTTGTGATCTTTAGAATTTTATATGTATATTTATAGAATAGTGTCTAACATTAAGATAGCGGACAAAAAAAGTTATAAAGTCTGCGGATAATGTTAACTTTACTAACTTTTCAAGTTTGTACTGTGATTTATCATTAGGCCCCCGAATCGTGGTAAGTTTACATGACAAAGGATCCTACTTCTGGATTTAACCAGCGCACAGCGGTTCGTACTCATCTGTTCAACAAGGCGGAAGATTATTATTGATTCCAATTACAAACCAAGGTTGTTCAAAGCCTATGGTTTACAAAATTAACGAAATTACGTGACACCCGGTTTGAATTCTTAAAAAAAAATACGGTAATTCTATTGAACCTGAGTTTATTTTTGTCTTACTTGTTGCTAAAGCCGGAATACCGGGCGTATTACACATTAAGTCAAAGCGTAAAAAAAAATCGATATCTGGGATTCCTCTTTTACACAGAAGAAGCTTCAATAGATGAATTTATTTAATTTATAACTAAGGCAAAGATAGAATAAAAAATTCGAAAAAGAAATCAACTCCCATTTTAGTGCTTTATTTTTCCTCCCAATGCTATATTCTTTACTAATTCCTGGCAATATATCTTGGTCATTAAGAAACGCCCAGGTACCATATGTTTTAATGATTGTTCCATTTCAAATCATATAGTGATCAATTAAAATGAAACATATGGTTTTCGATTTTTCTGATTTTTATTTTAATCACTCCATTTGCTATCCTTCCTAGCTATGTTCCTAGCTTGTGAAATTTTTTTTAGGAATATTAATACATCAAAATGAATGAAAAAATACATTATTTGCCATTTATAGTTATGTTAAAAATTTGTAACCTTGGCAATTTTAAAAATATCACAATGATTTTATCACTAAAATGTTCAAAAGGACTTATTAAATATCAATGTAATATTTTTGTTTTTAAATTATGCACTTAATCTAAAATGTTTTATACATCGTTTAGCTAGAGATGCCTGTACGGAGGTACATTTAACACTACAAACATTGTTGGATTTTGGTCATTTCTGGACATACCTTATCAAAGTAATAGTGTTTGGATGGTATCTGGAGTGGTAATTTTTACTATATGCCACACTACTAATATCTCAATTGTTTCTTATTCTTCAACTGATGGCACATAAAAATAATGTATTTATATTTACATTAGCTTCCATAACATAAAAATAATTTATAGTTGTGTATATTTTTTTAAAAACTTGATCCTTTTCCCATATTTTCAATACCGTCTTTAGATTTCCGCAAGCTCATCCCATCTGTAAGAAACCCTGTTCATAGCATGTGTGGGTGTTTCCTCTTCATTTGTCGGTTTTTAAAGTTAATATACGATAGTATAATAGCTAAATGTGATGTTCTACTTCTGCCCAGATATTGGTTATTAAGTAATTAATTTGGTTTAGTAGTCAGTTAACTATGTTGTAAATTGTCAATTAATGTTTACTTATTTTACCTCCTTTTTTCACTTCTAAATTGTATTAATTGTTAAAAAATTGGCTAGTTCTATTAGAATACACCTTGATAGGCTAAGATTTGGTAAGTGTGTGAGGGTTAACAGGGTTAACACTATTCTCAAACACAGTTCGGTTTTACTCATTTCTGAACATAAAATTGACTCCAATAAAAATTCATAGGTACACTTGTTGTGTACCTAAAATATATGTTATCCCTAGGATAAAACTCTATAATATTTCAAGAAAAATACCTTATCGTCGTCTATTAGCAATCCTAAAAAACTTATTTCAACGATCTGATATTAACAGTATCTTTCTTGAAGTAGGCTGTTTAAAAATTTATTTTAGTACCGAATTATTACTTCTTATTGCAATAAAAATTATCAGGGTCTAAAAAACCAGTAATTTTGTTCCAGACCATATTTGTTTTTACTTCAAGGATTATTTAAAAAAATTAACACTTGATCTTTTGTAATAAATTTCATTTCTACATTTTAGTTTATTTCTTTAGAATATATGAAGTACAAATTTGAGTTGATAATGGTTGTTGATGATTATTAATTGTAACTAATGGTTGGTTTATGTTTTCAAACGCGTTTTTGATATAGTAATATAGTTAATATGATTTAATGAAAATTTTCAAATTTGTGCATTTTTTACTTAAAGTTATAAAAATATTTCTCAATTGTTTCCTGATAAATTAATCATACTAGTAGTGAAGATGGCATAAATTTTGTCTTAGGATTTTAATTATTTAGGATAAGTAATTAATATCCTATTAATAAACCTAAAATAAGTAGGTACTCTGGTTAATGGAGTGCCTTTTATCTTAAAATTCTATGTTTTTTTTATCAATAAGGACCGCACCATATCATAGATATGTTCCTGAATGAATTTTCGTATTTCTCTTAAAGTTCTTTTAGAACATTTTAGTAAAAAAATCATTGTGATATGTTGCTTTTTTTTCCTAACAATAATGAGTAAACAAAAACCTATTTTTTTTTTCATACGTTTTGAAGACTTAACATCTCGACAGATATTTATATAAAGTAGAGAAGTAAAAAATATATATCGATAATAATGATGGCAAATAGAACAAAAACATTAAACGTATATGAGACCATCGTTTCCATGACCTGGACTGACCTCTCAATTGAATAAAAGTTATGAACTACATGTATATATATATATATATATATATATATGAAGTTATGAACTACATGTGTTTATATATATATATATATGAAGTTATGAACTACATGTGTTTATATATATATATAAACTTTCATTAATACACATAAACATATCCTATACATATATTTATAATTAATAAACATAGGCTTAGTGATGGAGTGCATTCGAGTACATCTGCTAGAAAATAATTTTTTTTGTGTATAGAATGTAGGATTTTATTTTACATTGGATAGATAAGAAACATTTTCTTTGGATATCAAATTATTTATTTCAATAATGTTGTATTGATGGAGGAAACTTGAAACCAAGGTGTAAATTAATTCTATTTGTTAATGAATTAGGATTGCAAAGTTTTTAAAATGCAATCCACTTTGTGACACAAAATTATATATTAAAAAGATGTTAGTTTACTGAAAAATAAAACAATTTGTCGCATTCAAATATGGATTGATTAATTCCATTTTTCCTTTCAAAAAATAAAATAAAAATAACGATATATTCATAAACATTAAATAAATTAATAATAAAGTAATCATAATACTGGGTGAAAAAACAGCGACACTCAATGCACACTTTTATTATTTATTTACTTATTAATCGAGTATTGAATTATTTAAAAAAAAACAAATTTACAAATTTCTTACATAAATTTAAGTAAAAAATGCACTATGAATCTTTTACTCATTTTTTTTTAGAAATACCTAAAGAATATCTATCATACATCTTAAAACACATTTAGAAAAATATATATTAAATGGTGTTGTCCTTATCAGCTGAAAATTTGACTTCATATGAAATTAGAAGAAAGTATTAACTAACAGGATATTGGTTTTTTGGCTCATTCATCATTACAAAGTTTCTATGCTCAACAGTTCGGACTAATTCAGGTAGTAATTTTTAAGTTATTTCTTTTTATCTTAATGTTCCAATGAAATGAAATTGTCATAATTTTTTTTTAGTCTTCTCCATTTAGTTAAATGGTGAAGGCTGAGAAAGACCATCTGAGTGCAAGAAAGTCAATGATTGTTTGCTTGCGGAAGAATGGTACTAATGTTGGATGAATTATTTGCCATTTCACTTTCTCTTCCTTGATCGTCTGTTGGGAGAGACGTGAGTGCAGAATACGCACGTTACTATAGACTTAAACATGATTTATATTTCCTCTTTTTAAACATTATTTAAAAAATAAATTTTAACGTGTAAAAACATTTTAAAGAAGTTAAAATTCTTTTTCAATAAAAAAATCATATTATTGGGTAACAAAAAAATTATCTTCTATTAAATTATATACCAGCAGTTGAACCATTAATAAGTAAGATGTACGGCGAGCATTTTATACTAAATATATTTAATTTCGTTTCAGCATATATTGAATTCCTTATCCAATCCAAAATACTTCGTACAATATTTAACGTTCCTTATTTTGTCACAAATAAAAGCACCTATAAGAACATCAAAAATTCATGTGTAGCCGATTTGGCCAGAACCAGATATCAAACCTACCATGATAATCTCTTTAATAACCCAAACCCACTGTTTTCCTCCCCAATACCTGATAATCAACTATGCGTCTAAAAAGAAGATGGTTTCGAAACCTTCAACTCTAGAAATGTTATTGGAGCTCTACCAATGGGTAGATTATCTAAAAGACTGAATAATGCCATTGTAATATAACACATCACATTTACTTGTTGTATATCTCTTTAACACAGTTGTAAATTTGAATGAATACAAGAAGAAAAAAATCACCAAATAATTATAATATAATTTAAAATGAAGTAATACATTAAATGAATTAATGATAATTTACTAGTGATATTATCAGGAAAATTTAAAACTAAATTAAAAAACAATAACTGACGCAGGTCCAGCATATAGTGTAAATTATATTTATTCATTTTATTTTTCTAATCAAGCCCTACAAAGTAGCAAACGAATCAACGCTATTATTCCTTACCATCTGTCAAAAGAGCTTTAAACAAACCGTATTGTAAAAAAACCTGAGACGTGTCACGGTAGGAACACAAATCCCACGGGAAGCTACTGTTTTAGATCTGATTTTTGGAAAACAAAATTAGGTGCTTACTCTCATGTAACCATCAATAATAAATATTGATGTCCCTCCAAACAAGATGTTATATTTTTGTTAATTTGTGCTAACCAAACATTTTAGATTAAATAAATGAATGACAAAGTATTAATTTATTGAGAAGGATGGGTTACTTCCAAAAGATGAAACATCCCACTGTCTCCTATTACATAGCCAAAATCAACTAAAAATTCTAAAACTGTAGATGTCAGGAAGAGTAAACATATACACTGGAACCCTCAATACATACATATAGGGTGGCTCTATTTTAGCTTATTTTAAAATTATGTAACAGCTGTTAAGAAATTAAATATATAAGTTACGAATACCCCTAATTCATGATCTTTAGTTAAACATGTTAAAGCAAAATTCTTGTTAAATGGAGAAATATTTCTTTTACCATATTCAAACGATATAACATATAACATGGTTGAGAGTCTGTTAATAGGTCTGCTAAATGAAGAATGATGTCAAGCAACAGACCAGCTAAGCACGTTAGCATTTTGTCTGTCGTCGTGATAGGTTACTTGCTGGTAGTTTGTGTTTTGATTGTGTTACTAATGTTTTGGATGTTTCGATAACTGATAAAGCAATGGATGACAATAATAATAATGTAATGGCAGTTTCAATTTTCTCAGCTTGATTCTCTTCCTCACAAGTCAAAATATCAACAAGACACTCAGTAGCCAAACTTCCACTTTTCACCTAATGTTGCAGTAAATTACTTTAATCAAAACTTATAAGTAAACAATAACATAAAGTTTTGGAAGGAAGGTTATAAAACAAGTTGCACTCAAAATCCACTAGGAGCTCTTATGCATTTAATATGACTATAAATAGAGCTGCTCACAATCCGATATTTATAACATTTTACATTTAACACAATAAACACTTGGGGATGACTTATAAGGAACTAAATGGAAGGCCTGAAATTAAGTACTAGTAGTTTTTTAAGATGTAAAATTTACTACCTTTCCACACGTTAAAAAAAAAATCCGTGCATGCATTTCATGTGTTCAACAGTATATAGATGGATATAAGTGAATTCTAAAATAAAAGGAAAAATATCAACAAAAACTGAGATTTCCGAGTTAATCAGTAGAATAAAAAAGTATCCAAAAATTCCTAATAGGAACCACTTGAATTGCCATTATGTTTTTTTTTCCGTATGAATAAAGTTAGTTCTCTAGCCTTATAATATCATGGATCTTTAGTTGAATAAGTTGCTTATGAATAAATCCCTGATGAATAATGCGATTAAAAGTCGTGCACCAAGCGAGGATAAGAAAAAAAGTGAAAAAAAAAACATTGTCACGGCTAATGTGTTGCACACGCTGCTGATGTAGCAACAGGTCGGTAATTTATTGCTTTAGTTATTGGCTAATGGCAATGACATCAGTTCAATTTTAATGTTATCATTACTTGCAAAATCCTTTGCATTCACGACATTTTAGATTTATAATTAAAGTAAACTGTAAATTGTAATGAAGGTAAAATGAATAAAAGAAATTAGTTTCATTTTTTTTAAATTTTTTTTTTAACGGAAATACACGTTTTGAGATCCCTGAGCCCAGATAACAAAGTCTCGCAAAATGTTTTGTGTGTCTTTATGTGGTCATCTTAACTCAAAATCAAAAAGTCGTAGGGAATTGAAATTTCATATTAAAGACTGACATGTGCCTGAGAATTGATAGCAGAGTTGACGATAAAAATAGCTTCAAAATGGCTGTGTATAGAAGTAAACAATTGCTTCTACATACAGTTAGTTTACAAAAACTAATTTATTTCAATGTATCCTAATGTGAAAATATTTCAAAAACATGATAAAATTTTTACCACTCCCTCGAGGTGCGTAATATGACTAGTTTTTCAAGATGGTCGCCGTATACATATAATTTTTTTTTTTAATTTACGGACTATAACTCCTTGAGTATAACAAGTAGGTGAAATGAAATTATAAACTATTTTATTGTCAATATAACAAGCTTTCAATTGATCCCAAATAGAATTCTTTAAGATCAGTATTTTATGAGCTACAGTTTTTCCAAAGCCAATATTTTTTTCAAAAAACAAGAAGAAACTATTGTGTAAATTTATTTTGGAAAATATCCTTAAAAGGATTATTCTTTGGAAAATATTTATAATACACTTTTTTCTTGAGCATTTTACGAGCTTCAAATTGATCCCTAATAGAACTATTAAAGAGGAACAATATTTTTTTCATTTATAAACTGAATTATGAATAATGGAAATGTCATTTATAAACTAATTTGTAGTGATTTTAAAGAGTTTCAAATTGAGTCTTAATTGAACCCATTACTTTCAATATTTTCTGAGATACAGTTTCTTAAACAAAAGTTTATTTCCCAAATGAAGAGACACGATATTTTGTGAATTTATTTTGGAAAATTTCACGAAAACTGCAATTTTTAGGAAGATAATCGTCATGATCTAATAATAGTACAATTAACACACACTTTAAAAAGTAAGCCCTTGTAGACATACTACGTCTAATAGGTTCAATGATATTTAACTTTTCTTAATGACACATTTTCAACAAAGTTGTATGATGTTAAAATATTTATACATACCATATCGGGTGATCGTGTGGAAATTAATGGATTTACATATAATTGTATGCGTATGGTGGTATATATCATCTTATATATTTAAAGAGAACCTTTTTTTTAATCATAACCAGATTCTAAATATAAACTGTATTATTATCTCAAATTAATACCCATTGTATGTTATAAAAGAGAGTTTTTGAACAGTTATCTTTTCCTGATTCCAAAATTTTGCTATCTCATTTAGCGTGGGTGCACACTTGATATGATCCAGGATGCCCAGACGTCTCTAATTTTGGCACGGTTTTTTGTTTCTCTTTATATTTTACTGCGGAGTCTCTGAATTTTCTATTTGGTATTTGAATGAGACGAAGTTCTCGGATCCTTCTTCAAGTATATAGTTTAGTGCAATACTTTATAGTTTTTATAGGGTCTCTATCTCTCACTATCCTGCAGACAAGCCCAAACCATTCCAACTGTGTCAGCTGAATACATCCTCTAATCAAGAACACAGTTTCACCTTAATCTTGTCATTTCTAACCTGATCCTTTTTTGTTTTTCCAACTTTTTCTTTGAAGGAATTTCATATGACTGAGGGATCTATCTGTGAGGACCTTACCCTTAGCTCACCGAAAGGTATATCGTCTTAAGTACACATTTCTTGTATCTTGTCCACTCCATCTTATTCCTATTTTTCTCACTTCCAAAATTATTATAACGATAGTCACAACCTATTGTTTATTGCCATAAAAACCTCACGAAAACGTAGTAATACATAATAGTTTTTGTTTTGCCTTACTTTCAAATACTGGGATATAGGAAGGGAAAGTTTTGCTATCACGAATAATAAAGTGGTTTAATTCAAAACAAGCGGTGGTTTCAATTCAAAATAGGATGCTAGTGACAGTTGTATGATGGGCTTAATTTTTATATTTTCCAAAATAACCAGATTTTTATAAATGAAAAAAAGAAAGATTAAAACTGATTCTTAATATTATAATAAAAACAACTTCTTAAATTTCGTTTTTAATAATATAGATGTAATATCAAGACGTTATGTATGATTCTAAAATAAAAATACTAAGAAAATAAAATGTTTGAGTGAAAAATAATTGTACTTTTTAACACATTTATCGTAAAATTTTCGTGACAAACTTTAATAGAAATTTTCCAGAAGATTTCTCAGGCTGATATTTACGGTGGGTTATTGTTCTTTAGTGCAATTACCTATTTTAATTTTCATGAAGGACCGGTTAATCATTGGTATAACACATTGAACTCTAAAAACAAGGGGAACGTATTCTTAATTTACTACACCACACAATTTTCGGATTATAAATGGTGATAATTAAACCAACAAATTCGATTGATCAATTAGAAGCAACATTCATTCATAAACCTTTTTAATTAATATAATAAAGTCGATAATTAGGATTACATGCAAAATAAAATATGGATAGATACTAAAATATGTTGTTTGGTACGAAATTTCAGTAGAAAAATAAAACGTAAATGGTGTTGCTCTTATCTTGAGGCTGGATAGCTGAAACGAATATGAAATTGGTCCTGTGATGTAACATGTTGATTATCCTTCTGGATTCGCTATGGATCAATAAACTATTTTTATTTATAAAAAATAAAAAAAAAAAAAGAACGCGCAATCAAAAAATAAAAGAAATACAAATGGTACTGAAATAAACAATTATGATAACTTGTGAAAAACAAGCCATATGCAATGAGGTTGTGCTTTAAAATTTAAAAAAATATGTATATGTTAATAAGATACAAAAAAAGTGGTAACCCTCCATAATTTGTTCTAGTTTCCTATACATTAAGTATAATTATAGTTAATATTAATTAATTAATCAATATCACAAGTGCATTTAACGGAAAGTAATGTATGGAAATTACGGAAAAAAAATCAGAAATATAATTAAATATGCAATTTTTCTGTTGTGTAAAAGTGTATATTTTAACTTAACAAGTTCCATTTAGAAAGTATACGAGGCATATTATTATACTTTTTGCAGTTTGTTTCTATGCTTATCATTTTCTATTTTAAATTATAACTATTTTATTACTTCTTTTGGTACATTAGTATATAGTTTTTCTTTTCATTTATATTTACCTAATTATAACCCTACCTTTATTTATTTTTTGTCTCTCATTATCTCACCATGTCAACATATTTTTGAGTTGTTTTTGTATATTTTCAACCCCAATGAAACGATGAAACAAAGTGGGGCATATAAATAAAGTAAATAAATGGGGCATCGGCAAATAAATAGCTGTTAACTATTTTTATTTTCCTTTTGACCGCACCCCCGACCATTTTCTACATAATTTTATTCTCATCGATTTTTTTTAAATTTTAGTATCATCATAAGTAAGTTAAATCAGCCTAGTAATATTATTCATCCAGTATAAGAAAAAAAATAGTTTATTGATTTATGATAAGATGAAGAAACGGACAATTTTTATGTCTTTAATGCTATTTACTAATCAATAATCAGTATTTTATTTAATTAAGATAAACCAAACCCAGTATTGAAAAAAGTTTGTATTTAATTAAAATGCATAAGAAATTTATTTTATTTAATTAAAAATAGTTTTGGTGACTACGGTGAAGTAAAAATAGTTTGAATTTGATTTATTTTATATTAGACTATGATAACACCAACTATTAATTCCCTCTGTATTTGACTTAAGGCCAAATCAGAAGAGTTGAATTTTTAAAGTGCCGAGAAAAATACACATTCGTAAACAAAAATATTTTATGCAAACCTGATAAAATCGATGTGAGAGCAACTTGATAACAACAAACACAATCCCTGATAATTTTCATTAAATTGGTATAGGGGTTCGATCGATTATGCCCAAAAACATATTTGACTTCTGATAAACTCAGAACCAATTTTCATATAGATGTCCGAAGCGTTTGTATTTTACGTTTCAAAAAAATTTTCTATCCTGACGACATAAATTTTTTTCATTTTGTGGATGAATTCAAAGCTTCCCTAGCTTCGGTAGTGAGGAAAGAAAATTACTATCTGTATACGATTTTAATAATATTTAAGATTTTTTATACAACTAAGAAACTCTTTAAAAAAAAGGTTTTAGTTTACTGAATAGGGATGAATTATAGCTGTATTAAAATAAACACGTATTGGTAACGATGAGGTACCATTAAATATATTTTTGTCTGTTATTAAAATTTGAATATGATACAGTTTGAGTAATTATATTTGTAATAAAATTTGTATTTCATAGCTAATAATTTTCTTAAAATGTAATTTTATTGTTTGATTGTAACCAGCATATTTATATTTATATTTTGAACACATTTGAAGACGAATAATGTTATTTTTTAGTTTAAATACACGCTGAAAAAAATAATATAATATAATTTTACTAATTATTCTTACTTCATAAGATAAAATTTAATCTTAAGGACGTGATATATTTTATATAGACCTGCTATTTTATATATTAATTAAATTTAACTATAACTTTTTAAAAATATATACTAACAAATATTTAATAAACATTATTTCTTTTCAAATGCTATTAAATTATATAGTAGAAGTTTGTGCACAGCAAGCGCCATCTGTGAAAGCCAGATAGTACTATCTTTTGAAATGAAATTAAGTGGTTCCAAGATTTAATGTTAAAATCTTCTTATAACTCATTGGCGTAGTGTATTAAAACCAATATGAGTGATATTCCTTCATTATAAAACCAATATTAACGTAATATTAACCAATTAAACGCGCAAGAATAAAATTATATTATAATTGTTTCTGATCGTAGCCCGAGAAGTGGCGCTACCTTGCGAGGGAAAGTAAAGGTTGCCAAAGAAGTGGGGGGGCTGAACCTTGGCTCAGATGTTTTTATCTTCAGTATCAGACAAGCAATGGTGGGCTTGGTAAAAGATCGACTTGAGTAAATGAACTAAAATTTAATACTATATTAATTAACATATTAATCCATTAAAAGTTAATCAGTAATTTAAAATTTATATATAATATTCGTTAATGTTTGATATAATCTCAGTGCTCTAAATATTTTAAACTTTCAAAAGCTACATATATTTATGATGTTCGGTCTAATGATTGTTTAAACTAAAATAAAATAAGAAGAAATATATTGGTTAGAAAATCAATATGGTGGACTAGAATAATGAATTTGTACAGAATGTTTTTCTATTTTTCAACATTAAAAAAATTAAATAGCAATCTTAACAGCACACATGAGTACAAAAAGAACCCTAAATTAAATTAAAAATATATCGACAATATTATTTATTTCACACTAATCCGATTTTTTGAATAATTTATAATTTTAATAAAAACTAAACAAAAAAACCGGTTATCTACTTACAATTAAATTAAAACAAGGGATCCGTAACACAGACTGATA
>NW_027104700.1:278546-312994 GCF_000696795.3 Halyomorpha halys | reverse complement strand
TATCCATATTGGATAATAAATAAATTTTAGATCGGGAAAAAGTATCTAAATGACATAAATAATAAAGTTTTGTTATATATGCTTCTAAACGCGAAAAAAAAATAAAGTTTCTTAATTTATATATCTGATTTTGTAACAAATAAATAAACCACTTAAATTAAAACTCCTGGAGTTCCAGTTAAGGTTTCAAATAGCTTTGAGGTTCCACATTACCTTGTTCCCCTTATATCGTTAATATATATTCAATAAATATAAACTGATAAGATTATACTCGTGATACTTTTATATGAAAGAGGAAAAATACATCAATGGACCAATAAACCAAAAAAGCTTCATATACTTATTAAAGTATATTTATCAATATACTATATTATCAATAATATACTATGTTTATCAAAGTTAGTGCCATAGGGCCCCCTAACTTCTGCGATCTATGAATCAAACGAATCAAGCATGAAATGAGATGTAGGATTGCTTCAAGATAGATTGAGCTATTTATCTTCACTGATGTCGATGGAAAGTTATAAGCTAAAGAAATATACTTTTAAAAATTGATTCATTATTTGGTTAATCTAAAATCAAGGAAAGTAGATGATTTAACAATTTTTTTTAAAAAAATTGGTTGTTACTTTTCAAATATTTAATAAATTAATATAAGTACTTCTCAAAATATTCAAATATTAACTAGTAAGTTGTTTAGAAAATAAATTCTAATAGGAAGGTCCCCACAATTTACAGTGTACTGAACCTTTATTTGGTTAAGGACAGGTTTATCTCCCTGACCAGAGTTATCTCATAGTGTAGATTATTGAAAACACAAATCTTTAAATCCTCATATCTTTAGGACATAACCACATAAAATACTTACCAAGATAATTGAATAATCAATATATTTTCGATGAGAAGATAAATAATATGAAGGAAATTTACTTTTAAGGATATCCTACTTTCTGAGCCTAAGATGTAGAAAGTTAATAATTAATCTAACTCCAGCGGGATATTTATTTGTCTTACATTTCGAATATCTGAAATATTTGTGACACTAGCAGACCCGGCAATATTTCACAATTGCTAGATTTAGGGATGTAGATAGATCAATTGAAGCTTTAATATAAATTAATATATTTAGTTACTTAGACATTGGATTAATGATTTTATTAATTGCTTGTTATATCCATTCAGTTTAGAGCGGTAAATAATATTACATTATAAAAATAAATGGTTAAAAAAATAACTTCAACATGACATAACTTATCTACAGCAAACTTGGCTGTGGTTTAAGACACTATAAACTACACCAAAGGGCACAAAACGGTTCTAATTAAACAAATTAGAACCGAAGATATCAAATTAAACATTTGAAAAGTTTTTATTTATCTGAAACCAATATTTTGCCCTTATAACAGAATTAAATCTGAATGGTAGAAATATAGGTAAAGATAGCAAATAATCAGCTTTCTAAAAGTTGCATTAACGTAGGAATTAGGTTTTTATCTAACCTAACTTGTATTAACGTAGGAATTAGGTTTTTATCTAACTTGTTGTACTTGTTGTATTAACGTAGGATTCAGATGAAAACCTAACCTCTACGTTAATACAACTTTTGGAAAGCTGATTATTTGCTATTTTTACCTATATTACAACCATTTAGATTTAATGCTGTTATAAGAGCTAAATATTGGTTTCAGATAAAGAAAAACTTTACAAACATTTAATTTGACATCTCCGGTTATAATTTGTTCAATTAGAACTGGTTTGTACCCTGTGGTGTTAATGAATTATGAGAGATTATATGTACAATGGACACTGGGAGATAGAAAAGCCTTCCAAGTAAATTAAATTAAAATTTTTAATTTCTTTGAAAAATGATATTTAGAGGTTTCAGACGACGCTATAAACGAATATGATTTCTTTTTTCATAAAAAAATCTTTTTTAGCCTACTTTAATGAAATGTTTATTATGTTTTTAAATTTTTCTTGAATACAAAATCATTTAATAGAATCATTAATATTTTTTTTTTATTCTTTAGATAAAACAAATCGATTTTAATATAATAATTATGAAGAAAATGTATGCTCAAAAAGTATAGAAGTACGCGCCAAAAATGTTTAATTTTGTAAATAATCTTTTTTTTTAACGGAGAAATCAGAGCAGTCTATAACCTTCCTGGGAAAATCTAAAACATTAAACGTATTGTTCCATCAAAATCAGATGAACGGTATGGCAGCACAAAAAATAAGAACAATATTTTTTGATTTTAATATACAAGATAATTTATTTCCTTATAAATAAATAAACTTTAGTTTGATTATCAAGATCTGATATGCTTTTGTTATGAAGCCACTATCCAAAATAACGTAACACAAGCCATGTTGTTTTGATTGATAATAAAAACGTTTGTAGTCTGTGATACTGCATGTAGTAGGAGTCGTATCACTAAATTATCTGCGCACAAATTTATCTCAGTTATTTTTTTCAGTATCTGTGCAAAATAATTTCTTTCTATTTACCTTCTCGATATCTAATTAAATTTAATTTGTACTTTGGAAACATAAACCAAAAAATTAACAATATTTGTATGTTTGGAAATTGAAATTGAAAAAAAAAAATGCTATGTCCCTTTTATGTTTATTGTCTTCAAATAAACCTTTTTTTAAAGTTCATTTTACGAAGCAACTAAAAAATGATGGATGATTTTAATTGAATAATAATGAGGAATTTAGTTCATGGTAAATTAAATGGCGATGTAATAGTCATCTTTATTTTTTACGGCTTTATTAAATTTAAAAGTACTAAAATTCTAGTCTTCTATTAAAATTCAATAGCAATTAAAAATTACAATTTTCTTTGAGAATGTATTAGTTTTAATAGTTGTGACACCACGTGCACCAATCGTAATTATTTAATTGTCGTTAAAGTTTTGATGGCATTCAGTTGAGGGTGAATGATATTAATGGTGTTAAATCCAAATTAGAGGACTATTGAAAAAATTCATTAGAAATTAAAAAAAAAATTGTATTTATCGTTTAAGCAAAAACAATAATTTAGTAATTTCCATTGGCGGATAAGACTAAAATTTATTAATTTTGATTGATCTTGCAAACCATTATCCATATTGGATAATAAATAAATTTTAGATCGGGAAAAAGTATCTAAATGACATAAATAATAAAGTTTTGTTATATATGCTTCTAAACGCGAAAAAAAAATAAAGTTTCTTAATTTATATATCTGATTTTGTAACAAATAAATAAACCACTTAAATTAAAACTCCTGGAGTTCCAGTTAAGGTTTCAAATAGCTTTGAGGTTCCACATTACCTTGTTCCCCTACCAAATTCTTACAATCAAAAATCCTTAGTGCTCCTGAAGTACAAATAAAATCATCCAGAAAGACATTTATGTTCCATATATAGCCGATCTAGCCCGAACCTGATTTCAATTCTTTCATTAAAGGACCCTAGCCATTCACCCACTGGTTTCTAATCTTTCTCTTTATTTCCTGATAATCCTTAGAGGCGCCTGAATAGAAGATGGACTCGAGACCTTCTAATGTATAACTCTACCAATGGCTAGTTTTATAAAAAAAAACTTCCGTGTTATTATATCACATTTACTTGTTTTAGCTTAAATATCTTTATAAATTTCAAGGAATATAGACAAAATACCAGCAGCAGCTCAAAATTAAGTTCTTCTTAATTAACGGGGCCATGCCAATTCCATAATTCCATAAGAGGAGACCTATTAAAAATTCATTTTTGGGTGTTCGCATCTATGAGGAGTAATTTCAACAAAGGGCCATTTATCGTTTTCCCGTATATACGAAAACTAGGGGCACCCAATTTGGACATTAAAAGCCTTAGGTTCATCGAACTCGTCGTAGATTAAAGATTCGATTTCAGGGAACGCTAGCATGATAAATTCTAACGGCCGATTCTGATGCTCTTGGTGAGTTAAAAGCGAAATGACGTTCACATTTAATGGCACATAATTGACGTTTATTGATCTATTTCGAAGAGGTAGTGTAACATTTTAGTCACACTGAAGTTGGTTTATTACACCGAAATGAGTTATTTCTCATTAGAACAACAATTTGTCTCAGGAAAGACGAGTTTTCCCATTTCCTTACTTTTTTCTCGATACTCCCGGTAATTACTGTCAACTGATTACGCAAACAGGAACAACAGCGAGCAGTGTTACCACGGAACTGTAAATGCCAGTGTAGCCAACCTAGCAGTCTCCCCTCCTTGAACTTTTAGAGGGCCTTGCCCAACAGACGGTTTCACTGAACCCTAAATCTAAGAAAACATCTTCATGCCTTGCCTGATCTGAGGAAAAAAAATTTCCTTTCTTCTCTGCGGCAAACACCTTTTGGGGCTTGTGAAAAACTTTTATCTTTTTTCACAATCCAAGGCGTCTTCTCGGAAAGAAAAAAAAACGATGCATAACTTAAAAATGAGATATCTTTTACAGTAATGTATTTTTAACGAAAAAAACTAGAATTATACTTATAGCATGTACAGTTCATTCATTCATATTCTAATTTCTTTTAAAAATTTATTTATTGATATTTACAACTGTACATAAATACATCAAGTAAATTTGAGGAAATCATAATGGTATGGTACAACCATGTAGAGGAACTACCCATTGATAGCATTCTAAAAACATTTTTACAATATAAGGTCTCGAGGCGTCCTCCTTTTCTCCTCGCTCCTTTTCAGACGCCGCGGAGGATTGTCCGGAATAAAAGAAGAAGCAAGATTAGAAACTAATGGGTTTGAGTGGTTAAGGAGTTTGTAATGGAAGGATTGATATCTGGTTCGGGCTTACAATCGGTTACAAATGGAACATTAAGGTCTTTGTGGATGATTTTATTTGTGACGAAGTAGGGATCATTTAGGATTTTACGAAGGATTTTGGATTGTAAGGATTGGATACGAGAGGAATTCAAAGGTTTAGTGGAGCCCCAAAGCTCAACGCCGTATGTCCAGAAAGGCCTTATAATTGTCATGTAAATCAGTCTTTTGTAATGAATTGGAAGTTTGGACCGTTTGTCTAGTAAGTGCTGTAACAGTCGATATCGACGTGCAGTTTCCTGTCTTTTCAGTCTTGTGTGAGGATTCCAGGTTAGTCGTTGGTCTAGATGTAGTCCAAGGTAGCGGATCTGTTCAACAGGGGTAAGGGCAACATTATTGAAGTATACTGTAGGGCAGTCAGTAGGTTTACGACGTAGGGTAAAGGTAATTTGATGGGTTTTGTTGGGATTTATTTATCCTAATTTAAAAGAAAAAAAAACTAAATAAATCAACATCATATATGTGACTTGAGTTACTTCTAATCCTAAAAGATAGAGATGATTAGTATGTAGTCTCAAACCAACTTATGTATATGTATAAAGTTAGTTGTAATTTACCGAACATTTTGTCCTCGATCTATATCAGTGCATACTTCCTTCAACCATTTTTAACCGGAAAAATCCACTCATGCCATCGAATACGAGTTGTATTTACCAAGAAATATAATCGTGTCAGAAATTCCAATACTAAATTGACAATTTAATGATATTTTATACATTTTATGATACATAAAAATTAGATATTTATAAAGAAAGTCTGATTTTTATCTCAAAATGATATTTGTTCCTTGATTGTCATTAAGTTGTATTTATCTTTTAATATACGGAGATATCTTCTGCCAATATAACTTATAACTCATATATAAATGTAATTTATAACTCAGTATAGTTAGTTTTTCTTTTCATCATCCTTCGGAATATCAAATAATATTATGAATCATAATAATATTCTTAATCAGTAATTACTCAATCCAATGTCCCGAACATTTTACTATTAACGTCTGCAGTAAACATAAATATTTATTAAAAAGAAGAGATGTTTTATTAAACATTAATTTCGGCAATTGGTTTTCATACCATCAATAATGAACTAAAATATTTCTCCCTTACTTTAGCATTGAGGATTGGAATTTGGAATGTTCTCACGCCTTCTTCCACGTGACATGGTTGAGCTGTTTCAAGAAGTCCTGCACTAGTTCATATATATACTTCTGAACATTTACACGTGAACATTCATATATATATATATATATATATATATATATACAAGCAATGAGCAACCTAATTTTGTGTGGAATACTACTGTTACTCAAAATATAACTAGACTGTATTTTTATTTATTAAAACAAAAAATTAAGAATTATTAACAATCTGGTAATGCTGAACATATTTTTAAAACTCCAGAATAAATAAAATGAAATATTTAGTAACAAATGATTTTTAACATACTCTATATCCCTAAATAGGTTCTAATATAGATTTATTTACACTTTTGCAATATTATTTAAAATTACTATGCTGGGGCATCTCATGTAGTGAAATTAAATTATTGTTGAAAAAGTTGATTTTTTGAAGAGTAAAATTAAAATTTTTAACTAAACCGATCAAATGTTTAGTGTAGAATTTTAATTTATGAAAATAAAAAAAACTTTATTTTTCAGAAGTGAATAGATTACATTTTGGTGTTCTGAACAATTTTTTTTTTGTTTTTTTAATCCATTTCCATGTAAATAAATATGAGTACATGCAATTTAGACTCATACAATAAAATATTCATAATAAATGTATTATACTGAACTGATTGATGATAATGATAATAATGAATTGATAAAAAAGTATATAAATAATTGTAACTGAATCTGACACACCCACCTGTTATGTTACGTCATTTTATTGCTTATTCATTGTTTAATGATGACACTATAAAGCTGTAATTTAAAATATGATGCTTATAAGTATTATAAGTATCGTTTTTTTAATTAAAAGTATTGTTTATTTTATAAGTATAATTTATATTTTTTATATTATAAAAAATAATCATATTTTAACTTATACAGTCATAGTGTTTTAGTTAACTAGAAATAATAGATAAGCTAAACACACTTGATTAGAGAATTGTCTTGAACAGCTTTAAAGATGTAAATGTGTTCTTACGGCGATTAAAACTTTATACAGTTGCTAACAGAATAATATAAATATTATGATTTATAAAGTATGTGATAAAATATAATATAAAAATAGTTTTAACAATCTCGGGTGTATGAAATTAGATTTTATAATCTTTGTAATTGTAATCTAATATAAGCCTTAAAGTCATTACCCGCTCGACCTCAACATTCCGGTTTCAGCAACTTGTTATAATTGTTCTCAATGCTCCGATTTTCTCGAAGATGATGTTTATACGTTTTTATTTTGTTTTTTCCTCCTTTCGGCATTAATTTGCATACTATCTGGGAAGGCAATGAACGCACAGAGATTACAAATAAGTAAGATAGCCGTGTTTAGGAGCTTGCTCTGTGATGAAATCAAGATAAAAACATTTTAGAATCGACAGAACATTAAAATACAAAGATAATTTCTCCTTCACTTATAAACACATTTTTAACCTCATCAAACGCACTTATCACTGACTTTAAGATTATTTTACTCCCCATCCCCTAGTCTCACTCCATTTCTGAAATATTGTGGACACAAATGTTTTTTGACTCACGACAATGAAACAATTCATGTATTTCACTTCCTTGATTAAAAACAAAAAAATATAAAAATATTAAATTGATTTGCTATTTAATAAAGTAAGTAATATATTTGAAAGATATATTAATAACTTAATAAAGTAAGTAATATATTTGAAAGATATATTAAGTAATAGAGAAGAAAAACTCTCTCTCTCTCTCTCTCTCTCTCTCTCTCTCTCTCTCTCTCTCTCTCTCTCTCTCTCTATCTATCTCTCTCTCTCTCCCCCTCTATCTATCTATCTATCCCTCCCTCTCTTTCGCATATATATTTACCGATTGTAATATTTGATAAGAGATTAGATGTTTCTGTCAGTTTCTGTACAATAATACACTATTGTAATATGTAACCTTCCCTAGAGTTTAGGGAAGGTTAAAAATATTGTGATGAAGTATAGTAGTGTAAATTGACTGCGATTAAAAGTTTTAATGTTAATGTGAAGAGTTGACGAAGTAAGGTGGACTGAAATTATAGACTCGGACTGAATAGCCTGCAAAAAGGTTTTTTAAAAATTAATGTGGTAAATTTGTATTTAAGATTATTTTTGAAGATGGCTAAATTGGCCGAAACGTTGAACTTATAAAGAAATATAGATTGTTTTGAGACTTGGATAAAATTAATTTTATTTAAACAATAATAACCAGTCTCAAGAAGGTGAAAAGATTATTTATATTATAAACCTTATTTAACTACCATGTTGTAAATAAAACAACATCAATATCAAATTATTTATGCTGTGCTCCGATGTGAATAGAAAAGCTTACTGAAATAATAAATAAAATGATATCACACACTGGAGATTTGTTGTTGTTGGACATCTGGCCTGAATTAGAAAGGTGTGCACAATGACACAACTTCCTGCATGAAGTTAATTCTTGGTTAACAGAAGCATACCAAGGTGCAGTTTTGAAAAGGAAGAGTTAAGTACCTGCTGAGGTTTTACTATTTATAGATAAGTGAATATTCTTGTGGTCAAGACCCTTCTTCGACCACCATGAGAGTGTTACAATACTCGAAAGGTCAGCAAGCCTTACACTTGCGAGAGAAAGTGGTGTTAACCACTCACTACCATTGCTATTAACAGCTAATGAGAGGAACATTGAATGTTTGGACAAATATTCATCTTAATCGGTTTTTGAAATATAAGTCGACATTTACATTACAATTAACATAAGGCAGACAGTGGAATCTTAATCTCATTTTTTAATTTAATTATATGATTTTGTTCTCTGACCTAAAATGTATTATAGAATATTAATTTACATAATAGCAGTGCATAAAGATGTTAAAACTCGATTGAAATCTCCTTTATTATAAGTGTTTTGAGAACTCCAAATGAAGCTTACGGCCTTTGTTATTGTGAATGAAGTTTTCGAAATCTACTTTGTAACCACTTCCATTACGATTCCATAGAAAGTTCGCCCTAAGAATGAAGTTTCTTCTGATCCTGATGTCAACTTTGTTACCTCTCCCAATCCTTCTCAAGCGCACTTAAATCTGAGATTTCCATTGGGAAGAGATATTTTCAATAAAGTATCCTCAAAGAATCTAATTTAAAAACGGTTTTGCCGGTAAGTCAAACGAATTTATTCAATTTTCCGTACCTTTTTTGGCCAAAAAATAGGAATTTTCGCGATTTTTTCAGAACGGCAAAATGACAAATATGAGAATCACAAACTGTGAGAATCGTTCATTGAAAGAATATATTTCTTCTAGAGTAGAGAATCAATAGAGCTTACAAACTCACTCCCAAAAGAAACTTCATTCATTATAAATAATGATAAGTGGTGCGCTAAGTTCCTTATCTAAACTCTCAAGAAAAATAGGGGCGTTAATTAACGTCCTGTACACTCTGTACGATGAACCTATCTCCTATCGTCTACTATGTCTACTTAGCTGTTGATGTGAGATGTGCTATATTTCCTCTGAATTAATGAAGTAATATTTTTTGTTCTGGTGTGCCTGAATTTGTCAAACATTTACTGCTTTGTTCGTAAATGATTTTTAGATATTTAGTCCCATACTCAGTACCTATTTCTATTAAATTACTAGATCTATTTATTTACTTGTTGTTTTCCTTTATTCCTATTATATTCCTCTGATATTCTAGCGGGAAAAGAAGGATTTTCCCTTTTTTAAAAACACTGTTAAATCAGCAGTAATATTTTTACATTATCAATTATTTTTCAATTTTTTTTGTTAATATTTTAAATTTCAAAGATTTTTGTTTCCATTATTCTGTATAAAATCATTCAAAACAAATAAGTAAAAAAAAAGGGTCCTAAGCAGCTAGAACAAAACGTTTCGGAGGTACATGAACTATAAGCCTCCAAACAAATTACTTTTCATGGTACTAAGAGGGAAAGGAGATTAATTGAATTATATTAACCTGTTAATTGAAATTACATTAATTATATTAATCTGTTAAATTAATTAATAAACGACTTTATAAAACTGTTTTCTAGGAACCCTTCCTCTTGAATAATAAAATATTTGCAATAATATTATAGAATAAAATTTAGTCACATAATTAAACATGTAAAGTGCTACTTCATATACCAACAGTGATTAATTAGTGATTAACTACTAGTTCATTAAGAGATTATATATTAATTTCTTTTTTGAGAGTAATTAACTAATTTAAGCACAACTTCTTTTTCTCAAATTTTTTTTCTATCGTTTTATTTTAGCCTCCTTATCATAAAACGCTTAATAACCTTTAGGCTACTATTTTTATACTAAGGAGGTTAGAGCGTTAAACAGTTTAATATGATTTGACTTAGGTATAATAGCCTGCAAATCATAGTTTACAGTTGATACTTCAAATTAAGGTCTCCTCCTGCGAAATGTGATCCAAAAATAAAAAAAATCGTTGAGATCATAACAAGTTGTGTTTTAAACTAAATGAAATATTTCCAGCGATTAGATAGTTTAGCCCTTATTAAATATTTTTTAAATATTAAAAGGTCTTCATATTTTCAGGAAATTTAAAAAAAAAAAAAAAGAAAATTATTAATTTTTATATACCAAAACGGACGCTGAACGTCGACATAAATCACTTTAAGTAAAGCTTCCAGAAACACAGGGTTCAGGTTTTGGAGGTGGATAACCTGCTACCAGAAAATTTCACCAGCAAACGTGACTGGCACTAAAATAGCATTTCACTTGTTGTTATTCATAAGTTCTCTTCTGTTGTATTAAACTCCACAGCTGCCAATAATCTTCTAGTTCCTTTCTACTGGAGTTCTCCAGCGAAGATTCTCCGTGAGTCAGGAGGCAATCCAACACCAAGGTCACTTGGCCAACAGCTCCGTAACCTCGGTTCTTGTTTTTTGCGGTGATCTCCGTGAGTTGCCTTTGAGTCATCTTGTCGATGGAATATCATCCTCTTTCGATTCATTCGGTGGTGATATTTCAAATCTACAATTATATTTTAAACCTCGATTCTATGAAAACGTATTATTAATTCATTGTTTTCAGTAATAAATCTTTTTAATCACTTAAAATATCTTTTTAACATCATCTAAAATTTTGAAGTGTAAAAATAAGTAAATTACAAATGAAACCACTCGTCCACAGTCCACCGTACGAGGCTTCTTTGCCAATTTTTTTTTTATTAGCAATGTCACTGGACATCTCAGGATGATCCTTGGAGTTCGATATTACCATCAGCTATTTGAAGTGGCTGGAGATCAGAGGTTTCGTATGCCCTTCTTGGTCATTAATTTAGAAAAAGGAAAAATATAAAGTTTTTTTGAAGCATTATGTAATTTTTTCCATTTTGTTACGAAACACACTTTTATTATTTGTAAGGATTAATATTTTGACAACGATAAACCACGGTGAAGTAATTAGTAGCCTTTAAGTAGGTTACATTGTAAAAGTTAGGACCTGATCCAAGAGCAGACCCAGGATCAAAACTAGAGGGGGAACCTATAGTTGTTCAAATTGTTTCATTTCACCATGGAAAAGGTGAATAATTCCAAATTCTTATGAAAATTATATATAATTATAGCAGTGCTTTATTAGTTATTACAATTATTGAAAATAAAATTTATTAAATTAATAATTTTTTGTTCACTTTAGAGGTGGCCCGCTGCTCCTCATTGCCTCTCGCTGGGTTCGCCCATGACCTGACCTTAGTAACTAATAAAAGATATTCGATTTTTCATTAGCTATATGTAAACATATTCCTTTATTTAACAAAGCACTGTCTCAATAAAAAAAAAAAAATTGGTTGCATGAAGTTTGACCATTCATTCTTCTTCATCCTTATGGCGATGTTTACTGAAATAACTAGCAATCAAATTGTCCTGTAGAATGACGGATATGACTTCCACTACTAATAAATGAAACCACAAGACATTATCATACCATTAAAATGGCCTTGGGTGTATTGAAATCCATCTCATCGCCTAGAACAATGTTGCTTCGTGGAAAACTGTCATGGCAATTATTCAAAGTTTAAGATGTCTGCAAACATGCATATCACAATGGCGTTCCACCAATTGAAGGATGCCTTTGAGCTAATTGAAAATAAACACTTCAATGTCATTCACACTAATAGGCTTTTATTGAAACCATTACACAAAGTGGAATTGTCAACGTTGTTCGTTTGATGTTCTAGCAACAACAGTTGATGCGAATTTTCACTATCACTTGGCATTGCTATTACTAATATAGAAAAAAAAATACGTAAAGTCAGAGAAATAAAATATGCATAAGTCAATTCTACTTTATCAAAAGTCAAATTAAAATAAAAAATTGTTTTGAATTAATCAACTTTTTTTGAACTCCTGTGATAAATAATTCCTTATAAAATTATGTTTAATATCATGTTTTCTATTCGACATATAAAACAAACTAGTATAATTCGTTTAATACTAGTTTGTTTTATTTATAATTAAATGTTTAGGCAAAATCTTTATAAATATTTTAATAATTGTTTTTTAAAACTTTAATTTTGCTGATATTCATCTCATGTTCATTATTATTTTTTTTACATGATTTTTTTTAATAGTCGAAGAAAAAAAGAATGTTTTCGGCCAATATTCAGGAATTAAAGGAGACACATGATTTCTATTTTTCAATTAAAACAGTTGAAATAATGTTCTGTATAATCTTGGCAATCCGAACTAATTGCTTCGGATTACAGAAAGTATTAGGAAAAATGGTGTAAAAAAAATTTAACAATATAAATGTACATAGCTATTTTTATTTATTAGTTTTTTCTTTACATATTTTATAGGAAATTGGAAAGTTTGAATTTTTGAAAAATCGTTTTCTTTTAAATCCATAGTAATGCTAAGTGATGATTTAATTTGTTAAAACTATAAGATTATTTATTTATAAGTGAAAAAATACAATTTGTATGTATTTATTAAAAAAATATATAAGTTCATCAAAAAAATTTGTATTGTACCTTTTTCTACTATTAATTAAATTACTATGAAACTTCCATAGGAATTAGATTATCGGATATTGAAATGGTGTAAATATGTCCACTTTCGATTTTCAACGTAATTAAAAAACATACCTATAGATCGGGAAGTTAAAAAATGACCTTTACACATATGAAATCATTGACTAACCAATGGAAGTCATTAACCTCAAAAGGAAAATTTTTTAAGAAGTAACTTTTTTTTACAGTTTGGATTATTTGAGTGTTCCGAGTTTACTGCCATTACACTGTACTTCCATACCTAATATTCATTTTAAACTTAATCCTCAGTAATAAGTTGAATTGGAAGATCAGGTAGTGCCGTTAACATGAATCGCATATGAAAAAAGAAACAAAATTTATAGTTTTTTTAAAAATATTTAGCCGGAAGCCTCTTAGAGATATAAATAAGATATGGATATCAAAACAAATACTGCTAAAATGTCTGCACATCATTAAAATAGAAAAATAAAAGTCATTAAAATATAAAAAATAAAAATAATACCTTAATTAGTCCCTAAAGTGAGACAAGATTTGAATTAATAGCTTACAAAAAATAGAGCCATTTAAGCATAGCTTGAATAATTGAATTTTTAAAATATAAAAAATCTTTCAAAAACCAATTTTGACCAATTAATTTCACATTGTGTAAACGATGAAGTGAAAATATATTGGCTATGTAGGTATTTATATATTTCTACTTCGTATATGAAAGAGTCAAACATGACGTCGACTATTGTCCAATATTTGCTATTTATTTGCCTTATGCTTGTTAAATATTTTTTGTTTCCGAATCAAAGTCGAGATTTACTTGAAATATCAATGAAAAGTTTTTCAGTTCCTTAATTTATTTTAGATATTACTTATTTGTTGTAATATTTTTTTTTAATTGTTGAAATTTATAATTTTCTTCTATTATATTATATCTAAAAATTATATCATTAGTTATTCTTTGTATAAATAATACATTTAAATATTAGATTGATTCTAAGACTTTCTTTTCATACTTAAGTAGCACACTAACTGATATAACCTAAGTGCCCAAGTATGCAACGCCAATTATGCTAAAGAAGTGGTAAAATAGCTCGTTCACGAGACATCTTTAGAAACAGTTTTTTTTTTTTGTTTTTTTTTATAAAACCATGCCCACTAGTTCATAGCCAAGCACCGTATATAATCAGCTGGCCTACTTATATTCTCCCCTCATATTATTCAATACTTTTTTTAAAACTTGTTAGGGTGTCGATATTGTGATCATTAATTACAAAATATTTAATGGTTATGAGTATGAACATTTGTTAACGCTTAAAAATTATCAGTGTAATCCAATTAACTCGTGCTTCTGTTGATGATGGAGTACTTAAATCTGAAATTGATAAGTCTTTATTTCTTCCTTGCTTTTACTGTTAGTAATAAAGCAATATTATTGTAATTTTATATTCTATTGCCTTAAGTTAATGCTAGTTTTGTTTCAGCTTTCAATGTCCTGGGCCTGTGGCTGTTTTCTCTGGGCGGTGTAGCTGTCTTCATTACAGTGGCCCTGTTCGCCGACACGATCCGCAGCATTATCAGAACAGCACCTATCAACACCAGGAGCCACTCGGCGTTTGTAGTTTCTGTGTACCCGGTAAGTTTGTCAACAGTCTTGTAATGCAAATTTATGCTTAGAAAACCTGTACCTTATTGTTTTTATAATTCCTAAAACTTTCGCATTGCTCTTTCTCTAATTTCATATATCCAAAATGGAGTTTTTTTTTAATGAATGAAAAATTAAGCCCAAAAAAATCCAAGCAGTATTTGTCCACAGTAAATTAGTTTATATTAAAAAGAAAAAATCCTGTATGGATATATCCGATGAAGGGTCAAGTGTGCAGTTATTTTTAAGGAACCATTCTCAACCACCAGTTTGTTTTCCCTAATTAAGGGTGCTCACTTTATAGAGGTCAGATGTGTCTGGCGAGGGTTCTTAAATCCACAGAGTTTACTCACTGTTGGATTCAAACCTGAGGCGTGAGAGGTAGATATACTACGCCGTAGTGAGCTAGCCAGTTCCCTATAATAATTTATATTATCTTATATATTTATTTATATTAGCTAACGTAATTTTTATTAGAAATATTATATTAGTAAAGTTATATTGAAAATATATATAAATATAATTATAAATGTGCACCCATTGCGTTGGGGACGGAGTTGCCCGGCATATGAGGTGTGTAACTAGTAAAAAAAAAAAAAGTCTGTCCTTTAGTTTCTATAAGCGTTTCTTTGTGTATCCTTGGGTCATTCCATAGTAACATCTAAGGGCCATACCCAACATTTAGTAAGTCGATATTAGGACAAGGTCTTCAGAGATGTAGTCAGTAGAGAGAAGAACACTAATAAATAAAACTAGTTTATTAGCATTAACTCTTTTGCTGGGCGAATAGTAGAGAATGGTCCGCAAAAGAGACCATGAATAACCACACGACTAAAAATACTGTATTTCGCACAATGTTAATATTCATGCGAAGATCAGAAAAAAAATTTTTTTTTAATAATTTATTTATTGATATTTACAACTGCATACATATATACACATCAAGTAAATTTGCTGTAAGTGATATTATGACATGATACAAACATGTGGAGAATCTACCCATTGATAGAACTCCAATAACATTTCTAAAGGAGAAGATCTCGAGGCCATTTTCTTTTCAGACGCCTAGGAGGATTATTAGGTAGTGAAGGAGAAGCCAGGTTAGAAACGAGTTGGTTTGGGTGGTTGGGAAGTTTATTATGGAAGGACTGGTATCTGGTTCTGGCCAAATCGGCAACATAGGGGACATTGAGGTCCTGATGAATGATTTGGTTTGTGACAAAGTAAGGAGCATTAAGGATTTTGGACTGTAAGGGTTGGATTCGAGATGAATTAGATGGTTTAGTGGAGCCCCAAAGCTCAACTCCGTATGTCCAAATAGGCCTTATAGTAGTCATGTAGATCAGTTTTTTGTAATGGATTGGAAGTTTGGATCGTTTGTCTAGTAAACGTTGTAATAGTCGGAATCGACGAGCAGTTTCCTGTCTTTTCAGTCTTGTATGAGGATTCCATGTCAGTCGTTTGTCCAGATTTAGTCCTAAGTAACGGATCTGTTCAACAAGAATAAGTGGGGTATTATTAAAAGATACTGTAAGGCAAGACGAAGGTAGACAAAAAATAGTTTTTTTTAATTTAATTTTATTTTGTTATTCATAACGATGAAATTTTTGTAATTTGGGAAGTTAAGACCCGGTGTCATGCTCAGAGAACAGAATTTGACGACGATCATGACGGACATTGTGGGCATGTCTTATAGAAAAGGTTGTTTTGAAAGTGACTTGAACAAATAGATTTACGTACTACCTGTTGCCTTTCACATATGTGAGAGTAAAGAAAAGTTTTAGAGAATTGAAACACGCAGTAGCTATCAACATGCCAAACTACGAGACAGGGAAATGAATAAAAACGAAGAAGATTGCAAAAAATATATTTTCTAGTAGAGACATCTCCGTTAATTAATTTAAAGAGTAAATCTTGATTGTTATTAATGAATTCGATAACCGATCTCGCTGTCTCTCTAGTCGAACTGCTGAAGGAAAAAATCGAGAATATTCGAAGATTCTAAGATTCCACCATTTATCCAATATTTCCAGCCAATAATAGATAAAAATATAAACGATGGTATGATCAAAACTGATTCATTAAAAGAACGACCTGGTCCATTTACTGAAAACAAGTTGATAACGTCAGATTTAATTTATAAACATAGTAATATAAATAAATTCAAGTTTACAGAAAATCATGTCCACAAGATCTTGTACGGGCCAATCAATTGATATCATCGGTACTGCAATATTTTATAAATTATTTGTTGTTAAAAATCAAAATAAAAAAATCGGTACTACCAATATGCTTTTAAATATAAATAAATCAGAAGGAAATTTCATCAGATAAAAATAATGATAGGAAACAATAGAAATAATAAAATTATCTCGTTAACATAAAAAGTGGAAATTTTGTAAATCAAAATTTTTATTTAAAATAATTTTTTTTGTGCTAATGCATATGTGTCACTTTCAGCTTAATTTTATTATTATAAGAGCAGTCTCAAAGAAAACAATGCGTTTCTATTTTTTTTTTAAAGAAGCAATGTTACTAAAAGTTTCTCGTGTGACAGTTAGAAACTGATAATTAGATCCTTGTGTCTAATTTCAAAATATCATCTATTTTCGCGCGTATATGTATACATTGATATTTGGACCAGATATTGAAATTTTTCTTCAGTTTAGATTTTGGAGGATCGTCGTTCGTGGCAAAAAAATGAAAGTAAGATGCTTTGTAAACTTCAGGCTAACATTGGTTGTTTACAACTCAATTTCCGTTCAGACAGAAACAGCTTTTCATAGGATAATCAACGCGAAATCGTTTAAATCAAAAGGTTTTTGTTTACAACGATAAGAAGTAGATGAAACGAATTTTGTACTAAAATTAATAACTGTATGAGGTGCTTAAAAATACAAGCATTCTTTTCCTCCTTTCCTATTTTTCACTTACGATTCTACATAATTAGGGAAATTATAAGACTTCGCCATAGGGTAGAACGAGATGAAACACATATTTCCGTTGAACTGACATCTTGCCCTAAGAATAGTGGCGCGAAGATACAGAACAATTGTATAATTGCGCAGACTGTACCATTACGAAGCAAATGGTCTACATCCGTTCTGCTCGGCTTCCTGTACTTCATCAGTTCCGTCCAAGTGATGCAACTTTCGAAGTCCTTAACAGCAATTTTCATCATTGCACTACTCTTTCTCTTGATAAGCTATGATTGCACTCTAAAATTCACAAAGCAATTGAACTTTTATATTTATTTCTACCAGTCTCACCGGATAATTATGTAGTTGAAAGTGTTAACTCACCTCGTGGTAGAATAATTGTCTCTATGATGAAGAAGAGACCTGCAGAATAAAAGAGACCACGTATTGTTCACGTGGAAGTACTACTTGTGCTTCTGACTTATGGAGCCTTGAATCGTCATCCACTCACTTGTGACTTGGCGAATGGACATACAGCTACTTAAATTTGATCTATTATTTATTTTTATAATTAACCGTTTAATATTCTCAATATGAGCTGTGACAATAATAGATCAATAAACTGAGTTACTAAAAAGGAAATAAATGTAAGTACATTTAAATTTCATTTTCTACGAATGAATGTTAAAGAAAACATTATCTCTTCTAGTTTTCTAAAAATTAACATACATAAAAATATTATACATATAATTAACATAATGCTATTAAAAAAAGATACACACATAAAAATATAAAAATCGAGAATATATAATTTATGTACATTATCGTTTCGATTATTATAAAAACATATTATGAACATAAAAAAAAGTAATCTAAAATGTTTAATATTTTTGTATGATAATTATATTCTCATGAAAATATTTGAAATGAAATGAAATGAAAAAATAACTTTATTCTGGGACATATGTCCCCTAAGAATAATTACATGGTTCATATAGTGAGATTTTTATCTGGCGAGCGTTTACAAATTTTCAGATAGTAGAATGAAATTACATTGGTATATTGGCTTTACTACTGTTTATAATGTTAATCAATACCTGCCTATTTATTTGGTTACAAAGATGTGGAGGTTTGGTTATTCAATAAATGAAGGAATAGGTGTTGTTTAAAGGAGAGAATGGATGAGGACTGGCGAATGGAGATGGGAAGAGAATTCCAGAGGGAGGTTGCACGTATGACGAAGGATTTGCTAAAGAAGGAGGTTCTATAGGAGAGCATATATAAATTAATTCGGATGGGATCTGGTGTTTAATGAGTGGATGGATGAACGAAGAGTGAGGAGATCTATGATATAGGTAGGTTTTTTGATGTTAAGAACTTGGAATAGAAAAACACCAAGGAGGTATTGCCTTCGGGAGGTTGGATAGAGCCACTTCAACTCGGAATACCAGCGGGAGACTTGAGAGTGCCTAGGGAACCCAACGATAAATCTTATAATTACAAAACAATTCATAATATTTGTGTTGTTAGAAAAATTAATTCCTGTGGCTGTGATAGGTTTGCTAAAAAGACATTGTTTTGTTTGCATGCAAAAGGATTTACAAATATTACAATATATATTACTAGAATATATATTTTATATACATTATCGTTTCTATTATTATAAAAACATATTATGAACATAGGTTTGTATTAATTATTTTTGTATCGAATTACTCAAGTACTCAAGTAAAACTTTTCACTTAACCAGTGAGAATTTTGATTTAATTCCACTTAACCTACTTAAACAAAGCCTACATTTAGGTAAGCGAAATTTACTACTTGGGATATTTTGGGGTTATTATTGCTCAATGTGTTAGACAAAAAAAATTAACAACCGTCATAATTATTTTTTTTTATATTTCTTAGTATGTACCTCAACCACCGTTACTTTATTTTTTTGATACATGAGATTATTCGTATTTAAATACATACAAAGTCAAGAATTAAAATAGTTATATTTATTTTTATTTCACTATTATAATGGGCTTATTTAATTTTATGAATTGAACACGGTTATATAGACTTATTTTAAATGGCACATTCCATTTACTCTGACTTGAGTTTTTATTTAATGATCACAGGAGCATGCCTTAGAAACATTAACTGAAATATATGAACATTATTCCTTGGTTTTAAGGTCAAATGAATTTCTTTTTACTAATTTGCTAAAATAGTTTTGATTTGTACTTTATCATTGTTATTTAGTGTTATCATTTTTATTTTAAGAATCTAGTTTGTTCATGTTACGTTTAGTGAATGTAGGTACTATTAAACATGAAATAAATTACTGAAATATCCACTAAATATAATCAAGAAAATCAGTAATTACCATTTTTATAACATAATAAAATCGGTAGTAATCAACCGACAAAAAATAATAAAAAGGGAAGATAATCTAATCTAAAATATTCAATACGATATTCATTGATATTCTCATCAAGATATTTGTGTTGTTAGAAAAAATAAATTCCTAAGGCTGTGATAGGTTTGCTAAAAGAACATTGTTTTGTCTCCATGAAAAATTATTTACAAATATTTATACTTGTCTAATTATAATTCAGTAATCACGAATGTTAATTAGGGACAAAATAGTATGTGATTATGGTAATTTATAAAGTAAATTTTTTTGTTAATTTCATTTAATATGAAACAGAACTTACAATTAATAAAAATTTTATTTCCATATGTTAATGTAATGTCCGATGTTATTTAATATATACCCAAAGTTTATGGATTGATTGACAATGAGCTTGATTTTTTATGGTTCGACTACTGAGATCTGGGTGACTTCTGTGGCACACCTAGCTTTTATTAAGAGTGTGCTTCACCATTTAATGTGTTATTTGTATATCTGTTTTATATTACATTCCTGTAATGCTTCACCAATTTATTTACGGTGAGTGGGATATTCTTATCTACTGATAAAGGGATAGTAAAAATGTTAGTTTTTCATCCAAAACATCAAACACAAAATTTTATTTTATATTAACTAAAGATCGAATATTATATACATTTTTTAAATTTAATAATACCACCAAAAAATAAGGTTTCATTTTTTTACATTGAAAGCTGCAATTTGTGTACCGTGGATCACAAGTTAATGCCACCAATGTCATTTCGGCCGAGATAAGGAGAAGAATAGCATCGATCAATAGATGTTTTTTTGTGCTGCGTCGGCACTTTGGTAGTAACTCACTATTAAGATCCACGAAAACTAGATTTTATAACACGTTAATTCGACCAGTGCTGCTCTACGCATCGGAAACTTGGGCACTTTCTAAGGCTAATGGAAGGGATCTCCAAACGTTTGAGAGAAAGATTCTCAGACACATCTACGGCCTAGTAAAGGATGGTTCAGCTTGGAGAAGACGCACGAATAGGGAAAAATCTACTCGTTAATTAGTGAGCCTGATGTTGGAAAAATTGTGAGAATTGTTAGGCTGCGCTGGGCAGGAGGCCATGTGGCTAGGATGGAGACTGATGTGATCCCAAATAAACTTCTCAATGAGCGCCTACATGGAACACGGCCGAGGAGCCGCCCAAAGCTTCGATGGTTGGATGGTGTTAAAGAGGATTCAAGGATCTGCTTGGAGTGAGGAATTGGATAGCAGCTGCACTTAACATATTAAACTGGTGGAAGCTGCTTGAGGAGGACAGGACCCAGTAATGGGTTGTCGCGCCTATTGATGATGATGATGATGAAAGCACTCAAGAATTGGCGGCATCAATCAATTGAGTCTCATCAATATCTTCACCAAACATAGATTAGACTAAATCTTTTTTAACTCACCGTGTTCTTAACATTATCAGATGTGCCACTACTGCTGGTTTTTATATTATGGAGTGAGGATTTCTCTGGATAATCTTAAAATAAACCGCATAAAATAATTCAAGAATTACTACAAAATTCATGGAGACCCAATTGCAGAATAAAAAGGTCGTAGTCGCAGTAAGAATAAAATGGAGATGATACCTGGGGTTAAAGAGTGAAATTAGAAAAAAAGATGGTTGGAATGCTAGAACTGTCTTTGGGTTTAGATCGAACGATGTTATTGTAGATTTTGGGTGCGTGCTCTTTTCATGATTTGGTCGAACGCCTAAGATTATTTACATAGGAACAGTATAGGATTGGATAGTAAAAAATAAGCTAGAAAAGAATGGATTGCATTCAAAAGGAAAACAGATCTCAGAACAAGGGCTTAAGGCGAGAAGGTGTCGTAATTATAAATTTCTTCCTCCAATTTGAAGATAGGAAGTTGAAGTTTAGAAGGATAATTGGGAGGAAAGGAAGGTGATGTGATCAGTATTGACAATCAACTGCCCAATTTTTTTCTGGTGGATAATGCAAAACATTGAAGGGCAAGGAATCGACTTAAGAAATGTTTGCCTAAGGTGGACCTTCGGAACTCAGAATATATTCATACATTTGCTAGTACAGCAGGTCTAGTATAGGTACCGTAGCTGCCCTTATCAATTAATATAATTGTATAAAGCTATTATATGTCAATTGCTAGGACTATTACCTATAAAAATAGAAACCTTACAATGATAGTGTGATGGATTAACGTAAATGTATAGTAGATTGGAATGCACAAGGTCAAGGCTTGATTGAAATGTATATTGCTTGATTTTTTTTTTTTTTAGTGTATGTGTTGTTTACTTTTTTATTTAAGATCATTATACATTGTCTTTGTAGTGTTGGTTTATTAATTATAAATTTATTATTCTTAATTTTTTGATGGATTACTTAGATTATAAAATATATGGCATGGGTTATAATCCACATTATTAGATCAAAATTATAAGAGTTAATTGATAGCGGATAATCTTCCAACTGGTGGATTAATACAAACTTTATTTTTGTATTTTCTGTTATAAGCCGACAGTGACAAAATGTTCTCTATAGTGAAAAGAGTTCTAACCTGCCTATAGCTTAATCTTTTAGCAAACATTTGAAGTGGCCTAAATACACATATGATGCATTTAGAGCGCATTATTAAAATTGTTGAGTTCCTATGTCAAGGTAAAAATTCTTGGTAAACAATTAACTTTCAAACAAGTCAACAACTGGAAGAATTAAAAATTATTTATAGTTTCCTCTACTTTGATCAAGATAAAAAAATATTTTTTTCTATATCAATAGGTTACAAAGAATTTATGATGTTTATGACTAACATACACGAGCGATTATAACTAAAATTTTCTAATTTACATTTCTATCTTTTTTTTTGTTTAAAACTCGCAAAAAATGATATTAATTCTTAGAGAAGTTATATTAAGGAACACAAGCTTACGTATAGTCAGAATATATCTTTGCCAAAGATATATGACTATTTATTGTTTTTAAAAATTCATCTTGCTAGAAGGGCCAATTTGACAAGTCTGATGGTATTATGAAATTCTGTCTAAATAGTTTTTATACATCTTTAATCTGCTAAAACAAAAAAAAAATTAAAGATTCAATGATGTCGATTTCACTATCTTCCACAGCTTGTATAAGACCATCTGCTGAATTATGTTACTATTTCAGCCCTTTCAAATTCTAAAACTTTCTTCTTTTCAAATTTAGTTTTAATATCAAATACTTGAAGCTTGGAACTGTTCAAAATAGCAGATAAATTATTTTGCTAAATTTATATTAGGAGTCTAAAGATGACCTAGTCTTAGTATACGAGCCGTATATATTATTCCCATTACTATCAGTAAAATATTCCTCCAATTATTCAACAAATGCAATTAATCAATCTGTCATTAACGAGTCACGGGAAATTATGAATGAGTTTTAGCAACTATATAAAAATAGATTCTTGACATAGTTACTACTGCCTCGATCTCGAATTCCCATACAAGAATTCTGGAGATAAGATTAAATACTAGGGGAGAACTTTATCGCTTTGGACCCGTTGTGGTTTATTTTTGGGTCGGGCAGGTCTTCTGTCTCTGATAAACACGGAGGTGGATGGTTTAGATCCTCTTTAAGAATCTGGAAATAAACTATAGAGCGTGTCTAAGAAAGAACAGGGTAATATTTTAAAAAGTAATATTTATATGTTAAATATAATTTTTGGTCTCATTAAAAAAAGAAAAGACTGAAAACGTTTTCATTCGGAATTTTAAGTTTATATCCTCCGATTTTGTTCTTCTCCTTCTATCATTAGAAATTGAGAGACTTTTCAATGATTTTTTAGTTCAATATTTTTATACGAACTTTATTTATTTATGAAAAATAATACAAACGTATTACTTTTATTTCTACCCTATTATTTATTTAGTTTTATCGTAATATCTTTGATATCGATTGCTAGATTTTTTGTTTAAATATAAATTTGCGATATCTAATTCGTAGTCCGATTGAAATAATATTTTAACAAGCAATTTTCTTTAAAGAAGTAGTAAAAATAATCTTTTGGAGAGTGTATGTTTACTTTATGTTTGAAAAAATAAATGTAATAATGAAATCTTCTCTAATAAATCGTGGTTGTATTTCCAAACAGTTTGGAAAATATGTACATTTTTTTTTTGTCAGTTCTAATGATTATTTTATCGTATACACATTTCATTTGATAGTGTTGTTAGTAGTAGTTATGAATTTATTCATAACGTTAAATATAATTTTTTTTTTTTATAAGTGGAAAATATTTTACTATCATATCATACATCGTACCTGTATTGAATAGGATATGTTAATGTATATCGCTGTAATTAATGAATTATTATAAATTTGATTTGTTGAAATACTAAATTCACTTTTTATTTCAATTGAATATGCAGTCTCTAAATAAATATATTTTAAAAAAAAGTATTGGAATTTATAGTCATGATTAATATTTCAATATTGTATGTACAGGTGTACCCTTGCCAAATAAAAAAAAAAATATATTTTTTATGTAAAATTTATATTTTTGTGTAATTTACACACGTACCCAGAAACAAAAAGAAGTTAAAAAATATTTAATTGGTACCTTATTGGTATTGAAGGTTCAAGTATTGCTTATACTTTATACTTGCATAAAATAACTTGTAATAATGTGATTGTAATTACTGATATAATTTTCATTCAATTTATTTTTGGTGTTAAATCGTTTGATTTATAAAACTCAAAAGAATTTTTAGAAATATCTCTATATTTTTGAAATTCGTGATCCAAACTGTCCATAATTTCACTCTACTCAGATTTACAGTGACCAAGATGATTCTTAAGCTTAAGAGGATTTTATCTCAAGTTTAAAAGCCTGGATTTACGGGCCCATTATAAATGGAGGTATACCCATTAGTATTTTTTTTTATCCACTCTAAGGAAATTCGGCTATAAGTAGGTTCCACAATTATCAAAAATTACTGTTTCCTTCCATGATGGATGAACTGTGAGTGAAACAAACTTGAAATTAGCGATTACTGCAGTTTTTTAAATTGAGATGAACTCTACATTTTGAATATTTGGCGAGATATGGATTTTGTTTATTTCAATTGTTTATGAGTTGGGAAATTTTTACAGGTCCTTATTCGAGGACCAAAAAAAAAAAACAAAAACAAACATTTATTTACCATTTCTGTGGCGTTTACCAAAAATAAAAGACTGTCTTATACCTTGTACAATACAACTTCCAAAACCTCTTATTTTCTTTTTGGAAAGTTTCTTTTACTAGACAATATCCTTTTTCTATATATTTCTATATATTTCGTAGGTAATTGCCTGTATTTCATGGTTAATGGTTCATCGTTTTTAAAATAACTATCTATTAGAAAACTAGATAACTATCTAAAATAAAATCTATTAGACGAACCATTGTTGAGACATAGGTTTATTCAGGAAATTAATTTTTTCTTGCGAGGGTAAGAAATGTCGATGATATTTGATAAAATATGCTTAAGTAATAAATATGCTAAAGTATAAAATATGTATACTATTCCAGAACTTCTCTCCAAAGTGGAGCTAAATTGGACTAACCGTTTTCTAAATGAACGTGTTTAAAGGAAAGTACGTGTGCGCATGGATAGCGAAAGTAGCTAATGGAGATTGAGAAAATTTATACTAGACCATGCCAATACTAATCCCCAACTTTCTTCCAAATTTAGGCTATATCAGACATGCCGTTTTCTCGGCACACATAAGTGCCGCGAGAAAAATACGTTTGTACGTGCCTAAGCAAAGGTAGTTCATGAAATCCAACTAGGTACCGACCCAAACTATCATTGAAAATTCCATCAAAATAGGATTTAACCGTTGTGCATGAATTTAAATTAGACTGCCAACAGTTACGCAGCGAACTTTGTTCCTTGACATAATTATTTTTAAATTCCTGCATCAATACAAAGCTCCCGAGCAAGAAAGTGAAAAAATTACTGAGATCGATAAATGTTTATAATTGGGTTAAATTAGATATTTTGTAGCCCGTAACTCTACATTCTTTTTAATAAATTCTGAAGAAAATTGTTAGATATTTAGGGACGAATTCATGGACGACACTAAAGGAAGTAAAAATAATAATAATAAAATAGGCTTTAACACTTTAACAGGAAAATAAGGGACACATGTTCACAAAGATTATTCTAAAGACAGGTTACACGACGGCTTACATGTTATTGTGTTTTATGTTACTGTTTGCATTTGTAGATTATATATTTTTTGTTTTTTGTATGCTACTGGACAAAAATGACCTCAAAATACACTTAAGTGCTCAACAACCATTCCTTGCACTTATGTAGTAAATTTTTCTAACAAAAAAGTAAGTTTTTTTTTTTCAATACTTTAAGTGGAAATAAATCTAATTTCATCTTAGTCAAGTAGAATGTTTTACTTGAATACTGTCTATGAATTCAGCCCTTAGTTTTGAAAGTTAGAGAAAACCAAAAACTGTTTATGAAACTAAGGAAAGAAAAAAAAAACTATTTATTTAAACATTATAGCATAATTTTAATAATTTGCAATTAAGTTCTATGAAAATTGAAAAAGAAGTTATAGAGTTTATTTTTTAATTATAAATCAGCGTTATTTCATTAGTTAGGATATTTTGTAAGTTATAAAATTTAAATTTCTTTCTATAACAACTAGTACAAGAGCCTAGAAGAAAAAAAACAGTAATCTCACCCCAATTTTTGATTACTTTAATTAAAACTATGTTTAATTACTAGTCAAATCTGACGAGTCTGCCAAGTATTGGTAGAGGGAATAAAATATGGCGGCTGTTTCAAAACCTTAAAAAACATTAATTTTTCGTTCAGAGCTCAATATCTTAAAAACTACCAATAACACTAGAAAATCTAAAAGAATATTATTTATAGGTGAGTAAATTTTCTAAAATATGAGCTCTAATAGAGCTATTTACGTCCTATAGTTCTCGAGACATAGCTTTTTAAAGAAGCAACATTTCTTAAAAATCTACTGAAAGAATGGTAGTTAGTTAATTTATTTTGAGAAATATACATCTCAGGAACTATGTTACGTATAGATGTCTATTGGCATTCAAATTAAAGCTAGTTTAACATTAACTTAGTATAATGTAATTTATGACCTTTAACTTCATAGGAATAGTAGTTTTCATGATATTTCATAAAATAAATTGATTTATAGTTGTTCGGACAATAAGTTTGAGTTTTGAAAAACTTTATTTCAGAAACCATAGGACGTACAGATGTTTGTCAGCACTCAAATTAAAGCTAGTTAAGTTTACTATAAAATAGTTCATAACAAATAAAGGATATTTAACTTACTATAAAGTAGTTTATGACACTTATCTTCTTAGGGATAGTATTTTTTATGATATTCGCATATGGATATAAATTTAACAAATCAAAATTGGTTCGAACAACTATAAATCAATTTATTTTAGCAAATATCATGAAAACTACTAATCCTACGACGATAAACTACTTCATAGCCCGTCAAACTAGCTTTAATTTGAGTGCTAACAGACATCTGTACGTCAAATGGTTTTTGAGATTACTACTCATCTTTCAGTACGTTCTGTACAACATTTTTATGAAACATTGATTTTTAAAAAGCTTTATTTCGAGAACTATCGAACGTAAATAGCTCTATTGCGGCTTACAGTTTAGCAAATTTACTCTACTTTAAATGATGTTCTCTTAGATTTTCTACTGTTGTTGGTAGTTCTAAAGATATAGAGCTCCGAATGAAAAATGAAATATTTTTAACGTTTTTAAAAAGCCGCCATTTTTTTATTCCCTCTACCTATACTTGGCAGACTCATCAATTTTGACTAGTAATTATACATAGTTTTCATTAAAGTAATCAAAAATTGGGGTGATTTTTTGACTTGACTCCTGAGCTCTCGTACTAAACGCTTATCTTACATTTCACATGATTAGCGCATTGGTGCATTAGGCAAAAGGATACTTAGCAGTTCCTGTAAGTTCAAGGAAATATGAGGAAACGTGTAAAAGGTCTTTGTTTTCCTATTTGGTTGATCGATCAATAACGAATACATTTAATGAAACATTCTGTTATTTAACAATTATGTTTTAATTTATACATTAAATTATTATTTATATATAAATATACATCATTGATTCGGCCAACGTTGTTCTATGGGGAGGGGGACTGGTTCTTAAAACAGACTAGTTGTTCCACCTTATGTTGAAAGGATGGGAATTATTAATCATACTTTTAATATAATTATTTTAAAAATATTTAATTTATAAAAAAAAATAAATTGTGTTAATAATAGTCCAGTTAATATATTCTTCTATAATAACAGACTCTAAGATTAGCTAGAAGGATGAAGGTCGTCTCTGCATGGAATAATTAATTCCAATTAACATATTCCAAAAACTATCTCCAGCATTTTTTTTTTAAATTAAAGCCACGGAAAGGGCATATGAAATCTAGATATTAGGAAAACTACATATAATTATTGCAGTCCTTTATTATTTATTAAAATTATTTACAAAAAAAAAAATAATAATTTCTAATAAAAATTAATTTTTTTCACTTCTAGGGAGAGGAGCTCACCATTTACCCATAAACGAAAATTCTCAAAATAAAAATTTCTTTTTTTTTTAAATTGTTGATGTGAAAAAAAAACTTCCTAAATAGAATTTTTTTTTCTATATTTTGTTTGTTCAACATTTTGGGACAATTATCCCATATTCGTACACCTTTCCAATACTAAAATTAAGTTATTCTCATCAACAATGTTTATCTATGTTATATGTGTATATTTGAAATTATAATAATAAAAATAATATGACAAAGATAAATCGTTGAGGTCAGTCCAAACGAGGGTTATGGTCAAAATCAATTTTAGGATCAGTGTTGCTGGAAATTTATCTTTCCAATGTTTTTTTTTTATGACCCGTTGAAAGCAAAAGTGGCCTAATGTGTTCGCATGACACTTCATATTCACAATGATTAATTAATAACTGTGTTTATTAACTTATAATGGTTTTAGATAATTAGATCTTTCTAAAAAAGAACTTATTTTCCTTGTCAAAATTAATAAAAGTTACCACGAAAGATTGATTCCAAAACTGCAGTTTTCATTTAATCTACTTAGGAATTTAATGTGTCTAATGTTACAGGGATATTGTTTATTTTGGCTAGAAATTATCAGAAAAACAAATAAATCTGCCAAAAAGCTCTTTAGAAACTTGCACTTCAATGGCGTTTACTTTTGATATTGTCATCAAATATGAGACTCGTTTAATAAGGTATTGAAAATGAGAATCCCCTTGTGAGCACGATTCTTTATTTCAAATTTCTATTTTTTATGTAATATTCTGTAATATGGTTTTTGTTATTCTATTATTGCATATTTTTTTTTTCCATAGCAACTTATGAGGAAGGGGTAAATTATATTTACTCATATATTTAAATGTTAACTATCTGTCTTGTACGTAATAAGAATCAGTAATTTCTACATTACATTAGGCTTTTTAAGATGATTATTGTTGCCTTAAATTAAAATCTTATGAAAGTTCTAAACACTGTTGAATAAATTATGTCAAACATATTTTATATCGTTTAATGTTGAAAATGAATTGCAAACACAGCCCACCCTCAAAAATTATATTAAATGTGTTGGCCATATAATTGTTATAATGAGTTCTTGTATGTTTTCTTTTTTTTTTTAAATAAAGTGTATTATAGGGAAACGTTCAGCTTAAGATTTTTCCGTATGAAATGTTTACATAAAGTTCATGCTTTCGTGGAGATAATTTATAAAAAAATCATATGATATTTGAATGATGGTATATATTATCATACCCCTTTTCTGATCGCATTGTCGATTATTTCTGATCGTTGCTAAGGATGGTTGTTGGCTATGTCGTGCTAGAAGAGGCTTCGGATTGCCGGCGGCGAACAAGGACACCTATGTCATGCTTCTGCCATCTCAGGTCGGCGGATGGCCTTCCTAACTCCTATCACAGCGGTCTGCAGCAATTCTAATAAAATTATGTATCCTAATTAATCAACAATAAAAAAAATTATTGACACAAAATTAGAATTCATGTACCAATATTTTTTTGTTTCCTATCAAAACTATTCACCCATGTTCTAAAGCTTATTAATAGAATGATACTAATTTTTACTATATATCTAACAATACCTCTTTACCATGGAATACTATTCATAAGACAAATTACAACATTGGCGAGAATCATTTTTCCAAAAATGTATTATTTTATGTATTTAAGAGAAATAATACAATCAGCGACACATTACGGACATTAAGTATTAGATTTCAAATACACATTTACACAGTAATAAAAGAAAAAAAAGATGTATAGAATAACAACAGTACTCACTGAATTAAAAGAAAAATGAATTAAATATAAAATGATTATTAAGAAATATGTAAATATAAGAAAATAGTAGCAGCTTGAACATTGGGATGGATTTTGATGGTGTTTACTACCAATTCGCTGTTAATCTGAGGTTCTTTTTATATGTTTTTGGTACTTGATAGAAATGCTGTTTTGGTACGGCAATAACCTAGTCATTATTTCCATGAGGGAAGAATTCACTTGATCAAGGTACAACTTAGTTGACTGCATCAAGTTACAACTTAGATCACTTGATCAAGGTATAACTTAGTTCACTGGATCAAGGTACAACTTAGCTCACTGCATCAAGGTACAACTTAGTTCACTGCATCCAGGTACAACTTAGTTCACTTGATCACGGTACAACTTAGTTCATTAGATCAAGGTACAACTTATTTCCCATATACTAGTGGTCAATGCTTTTGATATTATCTTGGAGTTCCTTGAATGTTTCGCATTAAAACACAGGCCACGATAGTTTGGTGTGTGGTAGAAGCAAAACGAAGTAAATAATTTTTTAATGCTTTATGAAGCATTTTTCTTCTCATGGTTTAATACTGATCAATATTTTTTGCACTGAAGAAGCCCTACCTCTTAGGGTGAACGTTGGCACAAATATAACAATAAGCAATTATTTACTGGGAGTTTTATTTCTGACTTCATCTCCAACACTATCTAGATAAAGGGTCAACAATCTCAACTTATCGAGATTAATTTTTTATTGAATAGTAAAAAGGTGTCTATCTAGTGTTTCTCCTTCCTCTTACCATAACATTTTAATGAGAACTAATGTTTTGTAATTTTATATTGCTTTTCGCTGGCTTCAGTTATACATGGACCCCATTCTACAAACCATAATGTATTTGATATGAAAACATTTGAAAGTCCGCATTTCTCAAGTTTTTTATCTACTATAAGTTTATCATTTCATTAACCTTCGTATTTCCTGTTGGTAATTTCCTGAAATAGTTAGTATGTCCATACATGTTCCTAAGTGTGATGTAATAGTTCAGAGAATAAGTATGATCAATCCATTTGCCTTGATGAAGACCTTTGTCAATGAGAAAACGTTCGTTCAATCCCTTCGACCTTGCCTTGGCCTCACGGCTGTCTGTATCATGAATTTTCGTTATGATAGTGTAAATATGCTACATTATGTATTTTATTTTAAACCAGAAAATACTCTGTGTATTATAAGAAAAAATACATTAATAAATTATTTATTTATTTTAAAAAAACAAATATTGATAGTAATAAAACAGGTTTTATTTATTTACATTTGATATGCGCAATATGACCTCCAATGTTATTATCATGAATGAGGTTATTATCATTAGGTATCATGAGGTTATTATAATCATGAATGAGGTTATGAATGTTATTATCTCTATATACATACAACATATATATATATTATGTTGAATTAATATTTTTAGTTATTCTATTTTTACGATAAATAATATTTTTGGCTACAACTCGAAAACTAAAATTTCGTGTGTATTTCAGGATTAAATCATCACCTTCATGGGGCTTATGGTTTAATAACCTCCACACAGTAGATTAAGCCATCAGTTGGATTTAATAATCCCTACATGACTCAATCACGTTCCCCGTGACATTTATGTCATTGTAAATGTCTTCTTTGCGTCCCAATTTCCGAGATTCAGTTTATTACTTTTTATGACACTTAGGTTGTTATAAAAAGTAATTATTACATTATTTTTTTATTTGACCTAGTGCGTTTTACTTTCTTATTTTACTATAAATATAGCTGAAGTTACAAAAAAAAAGGTACTTTATATCTACACATAGGTTCATTTTCAAAAAATATTTTACGTTTTAGGGATTAAGGATTGAACAAATACATGAAGTTGACGTGTTTGTATTAGGTTAAACCAAAATACTTCATTAGACTAAAGAAAATAAACTAATGATGGCAATAACCTTATCTCTATTTTTCAAAAAAAAATTTCGTGCATATATTTATGTTTTAACAAAGACATTGTAATGTGTCCGTATTTATTAAAGCCAAAACACTTCATTAGACAAAGAAAAATAAATTAAGAATTTCATTAACCTCGTCCACTAAAAATCTCGGAAAAGCAAAAAAAATCATATCTATAATTTAAATAACTGTAATGCTACTATACTGGAATACCCCTAGCGGTACCCAGATTAACTAATAGGAGGAGGTTACACAAAATGTTTTGTTTTTGCTTTTAAATGATGAGCTTTTGTTTATGTTAATAAATTTGTCAAGACTCTTTCAATTACGTGTAATAGTTCGCTATTAGATTAATTAAAAACTGTGAAAAGGGGCTTGTATTCTATTTGTAATTCTCTATTGCTTTAGCAATCGTCTACTGTCGACTTTCTTCAGAATTACAAATAGAGAATTACATATATATGTATATTAATTTCACTTCAATGAATGACATAAAATACATTAATTGTATTTCTACAATTTAATGAGTAAATACATACGTGGTATTTTTTATCAGATATGATACATTATTCTTTTCCTAAATTGCGTTCAGACTAAAAGTGTTTATTAAATGTAAATGCAGTTTTATAAATCACTTAGAAACAGCTTGGAAATTTTTTGAGCAGGTTAATGTGGAATTTATGTTCGATTTTTAAATCCATAAATGGTGGATTTTATTTATTGGACTTATACATATTTAAAAATTATTTTTGAAGAAGTAAACAGGTAGTGTTTTTTTTATAACTATTGACAATGTGTTGAATCTGTCATTTAAATTTTTAAATTGTGAACCAGACAAAATTGCTTGTCTCGAGTTTGTCCTGGATCAAGACTACAATTTTTTTTTTTAAATATTTATTTATTGCTATTTACAACTGTACATTATAATACATTTAGTAAATCTGATCTAAGAAAAATAAATTAAAAAAAAATCCATAACACCAGATTGAATATTTGGCTTCTAGCCATTTTTTTTTAAACGTTTAGTTCTATACCGGGCCCAGCATATGTGTTCTTGAGGATACAAAAGGATCTTTCGACATCGAAAATCAAGTGAAATGTCAGAAGTTGACTTTTCAGTGTGTCTTTAATATATATTAATTTAACTAATGGATAATTCATGTGATATTATGTGGCTTCCATATATGTACCGATACAGATTAATTGTAATTAATATTTTCAATTATTACAAACCTGATATTTTATAAACAATTACCTGCTGATTTCATTCTAAAACCGAAATTAGCAGTTAGGTCACTATGAGGTGAAGTCCTTTCCATGTTCTTGTGAAGGTAAAGGGGACACATATGTAATTATGTAATTTTACATAATTCGAAAGAGGGCTGAAGATTAGCAGCGGTCCAAGGATGTTTGATGATATCGGGATTCTTCTGGGTTAATTTTACATCTTGTCAAAGCCAGTTCAAATTTATTCTTATTTCGGTTTTATGAGGAACAAAGCCTTTAAGTATTTTATATACATATATATATATATATATATATATATATTTTTTTATTTAGTGATATGTAATTATTTATTTACAGGAGTTGTCCTTCTGTTATATATAGAACAATCTGAAGCCATTTTTATGTACCAAAATAAATTTATTTCTAATTTACTATACAATATCTACTATTTTTAATTTAAATTAACAATATTTAAAAACAATTGGTCCACTAATGTTTATTCCTCTAGACGTTGACATTTTTGTTTCTATGGCTAGACAAAAAATTGTTTACAAAAAGTTTCTCTATTGGCGATCCTCAAACAACGGGCAATTTTCATGCCCTAGTTCTAAGGTTCCAAGGCTCGCTTTACAATCATGTTGGTTATATTTGTAATACGACTTCATACACAACATTTATTTTTAATAAGTGTGATGAGTTAATTATATGGCAGTGTTTTACTGCTTGTTCTACTAGCTTTGATTAATTTGATAATTTATCCTTTTTAGGGAGGTTATAAATAGTTTGTTATATGGTGGTGTATTTTATATTGTTGATAATTTTATAGAGAAAAATAAAAGTTAATGGTTTTAAAATTTAAA
>NW_027104700.1:275605-276426 GCF_000696795.3 Halyomorpha halys | reverse complement strand
ATAATAATAAGTAATAAATTTACAGTAATCTAAATGTCTGATAGTCCAGAAGTTCAAAAGATGACGCCACTTCCTCTCTGATCCCTTTCTCGCCAATCGGTGAGAAAGGAAAAATAACAGATATGTATGTTTTGAATTATTATTGTCACGATTTGACATAGTAACATAGCGTTCGTTTGTAAAAAAATAAAAATCTACCTTTTTTTTTAATGGGTTATTAGCATTATTCATATGAAATGAGATCTTAAAATTAATAATTGATTATTGAATGATTTTTTAAAGTTCATTTTACTGTTCTTCATAACTTCACCTCTTTACCAAGATATGGGTGAAAAAATTTCGAATACAAATTTTATTCGCTAATTTAGCGTCCACGTTGATTTTAGTTTTACATTACATTTACCGAAGCTAACCTAAGAAGATTCTGAATTCTTTATTTTTATTTATTTGGAAAGAGAATTTGGTATCTGAAATTCTCCCGTTATTTCATAATCCCATATAGGTTATTTTCATATAAACATACAAATTTGTTGTAATAATTCAAACCAATATGGAACTAAATTTAGTGGCTGGTGAGATGAGGATTATGATTTGAGGTTTCACTAATTTAGTATCCCACTTTCCCAGCTACTAAGTACGAGAATCCAATTAAATAAATACATAACACTTTACTATAAATAAGATGAATTTCCAGCCATATCTTGGATCACTAATGTTATTTTGTCATTTGAATTTTATAAACTGTACGATCATTTCTTTCTTATCTTCTCTTCTACCGTATAGCTATGTGAGAATTCCTTCGGCTTTTTTTTTTTTTTTTT
>NW_027104700.1:254173-274424 GCF_000696795.3 Halyomorpha halys | reverse complement strand
AATAACAATACATTATTTTATATACATCTCATGTAGTCCTAAGTAACGGATCTGTTCGACAGGAATAAGTGGGGTATTATTAAAGGATATTGTAGGGGAAGAGGTCATGGGTTTACGTCGCAGGGTAAATGTGATTTGGTGGGATTTATTGGAATTTATTTTAAACCTTCGGCTTAATCCATGAATCTTTCTCCTCAACCATCTATCCCTCTTCTGTTAGAGGCTCGGGGATTGCACCTTGGTTCGTGTCTTCCGAGGTTTTTGTTTTCAAGTTTCCGATTTCATTATCTTAAACTTGGCTTTAATGAGATTATATGATTAAATTTAATAGGAAGAAATAGATAAGGAGGTGTTTTATATATTAAATTAATTCTTAACACTTCCTTTTTCGTTGTGAATCCATGCTTAGGGGAATTAACACATTATCTGGCAGCTTGTACTCTTTTATCAATTTCGTTATCTGTACTGTCATATTCGTTCAGGTGAACACCCATTCACCCCACAACACAACAGGCGTGTCTGCCAGATCCAGAAACAATTATTTGTCTATCTATATATGGTGTGAATGAGCTTCTTAGTTCTATTTCCATAGTTTTAAAAATACAACATTAAAGATATATATTTTAACTATTTATATCATACTATACGTGTAATTACGTGTGTACATTAATTTTTTTACTTATTTATTTAGTTATATCGATATAAATCAAATTAATATGAAAAGAAAATAGGGAATACATCGCTATGGCTTCCTCATGCCCACCTATTGCACTGTGGGTTAAAATTCCATACTTACTCTAACCTTGTATTGTTCAGTCTTATAACTCGATTGTTCTGTTTCCTTTTTCTTTCTATTCTCATAACCTTTGTTTTTGTTGCATTGATAATTTTAAACTATCCTTAAGGAATGCCTAGGTTAAATCGAGGGATCCAGAGGTTGCGTTGCTAACAAGATAAAGTCGATAATTGTTAATATAACAATCACAATTTAACTATAAATATACATACACAAATTGAACAAAAACTCTTGATATTTATCTTTTTCATTAAAACTAAATTTTATTTCGTCTGTTTTACTTACATTTTGAATAAAACTCAAAAGAAATGTGAAATATTTACAATAATATAATATTTATATTAATAATTATTAATAAAAATAATTGGACCATAATAAAAATGTTTAATTGTCTTGTCGTTGAGAACTTCTTCATGTACTTGTTTTTGTCTCAATTGTTCCCCCAAACACTTTCTTATCATTTAATTTCAAATCATGACCTTATTATAAAACTTTTTAACTATATTTTTATATGGAGTAAAGTTTTAAAGTTAGATTCATTCATAATTTCTTTTTAGTATATAAAAAAAAGTTCCTTGAAAATGAGATTGACTTATGAAAAACTATAACTGGTTGGATATTATGTTATGGATATAACAAACTCTAATCTAAAACCCTTATTACATATCTTTGCATGTACTTGAACAGATAAAGAATACGTGATACAATTAGAAAACGTGATTACCTTCCTACTACTAGTTCAATACACAAACAATTAAGATTTTACGATTAACAATTTATCTGGATTTTACAAATGGAATTTTATGAACTAAAAAACTCTTCTTGCATATCATATAATCACTGAATAATTTTAATCATAAATTATTACATTTCGTCTTTTACGGTTGGCATAGGTAAGAAGCTAAATAATTAATTTCACCATTATTAGCGTTGAGCCATAGTTATACTTTTGTAATAGAACATATTTAATAACAATACATTATTTTATATACATCTCATGTTTATTTAGACATATACATAATTTACATGTAAACAGTAAGCATTTTAATTAGTGACAACTATGAGGTTGTATTGAAATTTTTGCGGAATCCGGGTTATCATAAGTTTTTTTTTTCATAAGTTAATTTGAATATTTTAGCATTGGAAAACGTTTGACCTACTGGTATGCTAAGTCCAAGAGCTTAGGAAGATCAAATACACACTTTTTCAACTATGCAAAATGTTTTGAGCACGAGGATATTTACTCTGTCTATTGTAAAGTTTTGATGCTATTAGTATTTAATTTGAAAGCAGAATACATTTTCCTCATCCTAGATTCTCAATTACAATAGTAACACATAGATTTGATTCGTATCCACCTTATTGGCCAAGACTAGCTAATCAAAAGATGCTATTTCAATTTTCCAAGAGAATGAAATCTTAATTTGTTTTTTTTCTTTGACAGGATCTATAATCAATGCCGGGTTTCTCTTACTTGTTGAACAGTTTGAGATATCTTTAGAAAAGATTCATTCATTTTTAAAATTAATAATTAGAAAAACTCATTATCGAGTGATAGACTAGAAAAATGCAATACAGATTATCTTTAAATGTCATTGGCCTAAAGCATTTTTTCAAGAGTCTATCTCTATTTATTTTAGTTCTATTTTAACAAAAATAGTATCAAAGAGCTCCAGTTATAACCTCGAAGATTCCCCGGATTTAGGAAAGTGACACATGTTACTCCTTACCAAAGCTTAAGTGAAGCCAGAAAGTGAAGGGTTGGCCACACCCTGGGAGCTCTGGTTTATATGAACATTAATAATCCATTGTAGTCTTAACTGAAACAGATGGCAGCCTGTGATGGACTACTTCTGCTCTACGACGTCCCTGAAGTTCATCATAAATACAAAATTTAATTAACTTTACTAAAAATCTTACTACTGACAAATCATTATGGAGGACCGCAAGGAAACTACTGAATTTCAAAGATTTTAACCACCCTCTTCATACCGAATTCCATAAATGCCAGAACTGACAAAGAAAAATTACATTCGGACAACACCTCTCTAAAACCTTTATTCCACATCCTGATACCCTTAACCCAATTCACCTTGAATGTATTGAAGCAGAACTAAATATTACGCTCCAAATGACTCTCTAACCTAAAGCATTTCATCCTTCTGAAATATTTACTATCATTCAAAGATTCCCTACCCGCAAAACTCCTGGACACGACCTAATAACATCCTATATCCTAAAACTTGATCCATGAAAATTATCTATTGTTAATATGATTCCCAAACCCCAAAAGTCGCCAGAATACCCATCCTCCTTCCGCCCTCCTATCTCTCTATTACCGATCATGGGCAAAATCCTCGAAAAACTCATATTGAAACGCCTATACCCCATCCTAGATTCCATTCATATAATCCCTAATCACCAGTTTGGACTCCGAACACCCCACTCCACTATCCAGCAATGTCATCGTGTGGTGGACGTTGCCTCGTCTTCTTTGGAGCTCGAAATGTACTGCGCGGAAATCTTTTCGATGTAGAACAGGCTTTTGATCGAGTCTGGCACCCGGGACTGCTTTACAAACTCCGTGAATTCCAACATCCTACATACTTTTTCATTATCCGTTACTTTATCATTGATAGATTATTCCAAGTAAACCACAATGGTTCCTATTTATCCCTCTATTCTGCCTGTAACATTCCATTATAACTGAGAACAAATTTGCTGAATGTATAATATAATATACCGTTGTAAATTTCAATAAAGACACTAAAAAAGGATCTTTTCCTGTCAGTTTTCTCCCTCCTTGATACTCGTTCCTTCATGCTTGGTTTAGTTTATAGTTTCAGTCATAGTTTTTGTTACATTTTATTTTTTACCGTTACTAATCACCAAGTTTTCCTTAGGTGGTGGCCATAGTGACGTTCTGCGCGACGCTGGTTCCGAGGGCGCAGGTGATCACAGAGGCAGTGAGCCAGGGGATGTTCATGTGCTGCATGTACCAGTTGTTCTGCCTGATCGTGGCCTACGGTGGTGGAGAGACCCAGCTTGTGAAGAAGCTGCAGCCCGCACAGATCTCACTTCAGGTGGCTCCCTGCTGCTGCTGGTCCTGCTGCTCCTTCTTACCAGTCTACCCTCTCACCAAGTAAGTGCTTCGTTTTTATTTTTATTATAATTGATATAGTGTCAAGAAGGTTTTAGTAATAACTGTACAAGGGAGTCCGTTTGAACTAGAACTCGATGGGAAGCAAATGTTCTTGCTAAGCAGTATTATAAATCATATATTAATAAAGTTCTTAAATATTTGGAAATATTCCTAGAGATGGGTCTTAAAAGAAAGGTACACAGTTTACCTATAAAACGCAGTTGTGTTACGCTTACTAATGTAAGGGGAAAGCTTATAGGTGCAAAGATTGATATAAGTGTGCAATGGTTGGTATCGTGCACTTGGGTCTATTTTATTATTTTTTATGGACAATACTATACACTACTATTTTAGTACAATATGGAAGAAATACGAAAAAAAAAAAAACAGTTAATCCAATTGATACTATAATAACAAAGATATCAGATGAAAATCACCCCTCGATTCAGTTCTTACTGAATCCAAGCTGAGAAATTACTGATCTTATTTATTGCAAAAATATTAAGTGTGCGCAAAAAAATGAAGAGAATCATATTTTATACTTTTTTAATTCAATAAGCAGCGGTAATTCATCTCATTTTTTTTTAATCAATGTTGTATATCAGTTTCTATTTATTTTATCAAATAAATGAATAGTTACATAGACAGCCACTATTAAGCCCCAATAGATAACACTGATAGCTCAATTTAAAAAAATAACTAAATCTAATGACTATCAAAAAAAGTTTGTTTTATTAGACGTATTCCGTACATTTTATCGTACATCGGGTTTGATTTGTGGCCTTCTGTTAAAAAAATACCAACAGCCTATGGTAATATCTTTGGAATACGTTCGATTCAAAATAAAATCAAACTTTTTATTTTCAGTACAATATTTTAAAGCACTTGTCAAATTTAATTTAATTCCAGTCATTGTGAAATGCCCAAATGCTACTACACATGAATGAGCGGGGGTTCAATACTTTGCAAGGAAATATTGATTGTACAACAGCCATGAGGTGATTTTTTCAAGATTACGCTCAACCTTCAGATTTTTCCTCAATTAAGGGTATGCATTTTATGACCACAACAGGACCCCAGAACCAACAAGTATGACTCACGGCTTCAGTGATAGAATAAATAATCATCTGCCACAGCCGGATTCAAACCCTAATCAATAAAATAATTAATTCGAATTTTCAAAGACATCCATTATATTTTATTATTAAAACATTTATGGTTGAATAAATATCGCAGAATAAACATTATAATTCTATGCACCCGTAACCAAATTATAATTTCTTGAAGATATCTTTTAAACGATTATTAAATAGCAAGAAAAATAAATTATTGGAATGCCATAGTAATTTTGATAAGTGATCGATTTACATATTTTCTCTAATGCAAAGATTATTTTTCATTCTATCAATATAGTAAAATTTCATCATGTTCTGTCTCATAACAAAAAAGAAAAAACTATTGATATAAGAATCGCTGTTGTCAGCAACTAAAGTGAGATAAACATTTTAAATGATTTTAAAATGTCTTAAATTAAGAAATGATCAAACCTCGATCAGAGATTGTCTAGGATTTTATTTTTTCTGTTGTTAATGCTAATCGTATAGTTTTTTAATGATAACACGTACAACGATTAAATATAACAATTAACAACCAAGATAGCAAAACTCAAGTCGTTATAACACCTAGTTAAAATGTATGAGGCATGTCCAGAAAGTAAGAACAATATTTTGTATTTTTTTAAATTAAAGGATATCACAAGATATATTTATATTTATTCTTGTATTCCTAGTTATATTATCTATATTGGTTCCTGATGGGAACCGACCTACGATTCTTAGAAATGTATTGCTATGGATATGAACCAAGAACTAGAACCATAGACCCCCTTGCTATGGTATGCTAGATGTAATTGTATGTAATTAATTATTAGAAATCTTTACCAAAGGTATCATGTTTACCAATGTATTAGGCTATGCTAATGAGGTGGTATGCAAGGATTCTAAATAATAATGTGAAGTCTGGTTTGGATTAGATTATATTTACCACTATTTACAATTGTGCATAGTAAACCTAATGACTAATTTATTATGCTATGAGTGGAGAATACCAACTGAGATCTTTTATAGTCTTACTGACTCTAAGTTTAATCAATTTTGCCATTCAAAGTACAACCTTAGGATTATACTGAGGTTATGTGTCAAGCGGATCTTGTGGTGTTCATTGCTGTTCTTACCTTTGTGTTACTCCATGGTCCTCTCTCCGTTCTTCCTCATCGGGCATACATGAAGATGCACCTCTCTCATACTTCGTCCTCTTCAGAGTACTTCCTCGGATTATCTTGTACTCCTGTCCGAGGATCAACAACCGTTGTTGTGGGTCACTCTCTCCAACTGACAGTGTCTGTGTTACTTTGACCATTACCAGAAAATTGTCTTTCCTCCCATTTCCTTTCTTTCTAGCCATCCATTAGCTACTAGTCGGGTTCTGTTTTCATTTTCCAGATGCCTTTATGGTTCTCGCTTATCTGGTCCGGAGCTGAAGAGCATGGGTGTATCCAGGTGTTTGCGTAGGGCTGTGCCTGACGGTGGCATATCCTTGATTTCTATTATCTCTGAGGACACGCATTAGTAGCCTGGGAGTAACTCGGCTCTGCCTAACATATGGTGTTTAAGGAGGAAAAGCCTACCTGACTTGGCTGTCCTTAACGATCCAAACAAATGTCTAATTGCTAACGACCTGCTATTTGTTTATATTGGCTATATAATCAATTGGGTAATACCAATTATGGACACCCTGTTTAATTAAACTTAACTTCCATTTCCTCTTTTCCCATGCTGATATTTTCCATACATAGCAATATACATATTTTTATATCATATTTTCCACGCAATCGCCTTCTCGTTCTTAGCAGGTTGTAAGTTGTGGCACAAGCTTTTTTATTCCCTCCTCTTAGAGCTATCCCATCATCTCCTTCGTCCACTTATGACCTTTTGTTTGACCTCCTTATCTGTTTGAAATTTTTTTCCACCTATGCGAGTCTTTATGAAGCTTAAAAGATGAAAATCTGAAGGCACCAACCCGTGGGAGTAAGGTTTTTTCAGTGCTTCCCAACCAAACACGTTCCACACACCCGGGGGAGAGGGCGTTTTCATGTAACAAGCACACTCCCTTAGTGAATATTCACTTCCGATTGTTTTGATTTGCTCTCTTGTGTTTTTTTTTTTTTTGGTCTCACAGTTTCGTGTTGCAATAATCATCTTCCTCTGAGGTAAAAAATACATCAAACAGATCCCTTTTCTGTCCTAAATCACAAATTCCATATTACTTTTGCCTATAATTGAGGTTTTAAATTTCGTGACAGATAGGGAACTTTTGTGCTGCCTCTGTGGTTACCGATTACTTTTATTATATCAGTAATAGGATAATAAGAGCACGAAAAGTTGATTTTGATGTTAAAGTTCTTATTTTATGAACGATTTGTAAAATAAAATACACTCACAGAAAGAAATTTTAAACATTAGCATGAGATTAAAAACATTTTTTAATCAAATTTAATTTCACTTGTAAAAATAGCTTCAGAATAACAGCTAAAATAGTTATGCAAAAGAAAGATAAAAAATTCATTACAAATTACAGGGCATGTTTACGTTTAAACGTCATTTAGTCAAAACTTAGTTTCTGTCAATTACGCCTCTTTACTTCTAGCTTGTACTTTATATTAAATACTATAACTAGTTAACAAGGTTCTAAGTCTAAACTTACTAAGTCGCCAAATAATGTTTTTAAAAAGGCCTTTTAACGAGGGTTCATAAAAATGAATCCTAAATTACTCAACTTATAATCGTAAATAGATAATATATGCTGTTATATTTTTATGTATATGATACATAAACAATTTGATAAGTAATTAGAGAGAAAATAACTTTATGGACTTAATCCTCTGATGGTCGATATGCTCAATAACGTTTATTGAAATAGCCATCAGTCTCATTGTTTTCAGTGTAAACTGAATATTGTTAAACTTTTACCTATATTGAAAACTCATATCTGTTAACATGAAAGTTAACTTTCAAAAAGTAATGGGTTCATTATTTGGTAATAAGCACACTGCCCGTTAACCTCTTAGAGGTTGGCTTTCATGTGTAATAAACATTCATACTTTGTTCCTTTTAAGCCTAAACATTATTTCTCTATTGACGCCATAACCATGTACCTGCCCGCCAATAGGCATCCTTTCTCCAAAACGAACCAGTCACGTTTGCGATTGTCTCTCAGCTGCTTCGATTATTCCAGCAGGACGGTGATTGGCGGAGTCTCCTGCAATCAGTTCTTCAGGGCTGCCTATTTGGTCGCCGATCCTTTCATACCCTCACTGTCGTAGAGAAAGCTGCGGATCGGAAGCCGTTAGCCGGTCATTATCCGTACTCCAGGCAGATCATTATCGGGGAAGCGAGAGTCGATGGTGAAGGTGGAGGCGACAGGGTCTCTAGGACGGGCATGATTGGTCCCGATGTATGAAGTCAATGGGTGGTCGGGATGAAGGACGGGAATTATTCAACTCCTTACACCATTGATAATCCTTAAAAATGTCGATACTATAGTTTATACTGACTCGATAATTTCTAGAGGGCAAGGTAAGAGCATTATTAGTCATAAAATTATCAAAATAGGCAGGTTGTGTTTTTTCACTGTTATTATTCATTATGATAGTGTTGAAGTTGCGCAAAAGGGGCTAAGAAACTAGTAATTGTATTGTATAGTGGCGACTTTGGGCTCAAACCCATCCAAATTTTAATTGTATTAAAAATATTAACTGAGTCTTTCTCATTTTTTTTTTAATTTAAAGAAATTATTTAAGTAAATTTTGTTGCATTATCGATCATCAAGTACAGCGAATATCATCATTTTGTTGGATCCCAAATATAGCTTATTCTGCTGTTATCATTAATAATTATAGCGTAAATGTTATATATATATATATTAATTAGAAATTAAATGTAGATTTTTAACGTAAACATTCTACGGAAGATAAGTATGTAGTCTTTATTCTCTCTTTTTATTTGTGTTCGTATTCTCCTGATTACTCATAGACCCACATTTGTCCTTGAATTTCAATTAGTAATTATTTGAAAGTATCTGTCTTTGGGGATTGGAAAGCTAAAATAGTTAAGTGCGTTGAACTTTATAAATTTCCTAACAACAAATTATTCAACTACAAGAATTCAAGTCAAATATTTTTTATGCATTATTATTCCCATTTTTTGAGTTCGTAGAAATATGGAAATGTCAAATGCATACTGTAATTAGTAAATCTTCTGAAAATTTGAAAACAAATTGACTTTAAAGCTAGTTAAATAAATGATAAAACCACTACTGAATTAGATGTGAAGTCTTGATTAAAACAGAGTTTAAGAACAGAGCTGAACTTTTTATGTTAAATAAACTTGAGTTGAAGTACATAATGCATGTGCTTTGTCTCATAATAAGGAGGATAAAAACATGCATCATTTAATAGGCGAGTGTTCCGTTTTAAAGACATATAGAAAAACGAATATTTAGGAAACAATATTAACAGAAAAAATGTAATCGATATTTTAAATGTTAAATATTGTACTAAGTTATTTTGTATATAAAATGTGCTTTTAACTATGTAAAACTTAACATAGGAATTGGATTATAATAACTGATTGATAAACTATAGAAAAGCTTTTTGGCCTACGGTATTGAACCAGAGAAGTATTGAATATTTACATTTTTTTTTTTTTGGCTCAAGTAATACATTGAAGACCTACACAGTCCCAGAATGGGAATGTCAAGGTTCATTTCTATGGGCCGCCGCGAAATAAATATTGACCAGCCCAGGAGGGAATCGAACCCACAACCTTCTAAATCAAGCGCTCTGGGACCCCCGCCCTAGCCCCTCAGCTATCAGGTCATCTTATGTAATATATTATTGAATATATAAGTAAAGCCACTTGTTCAAATCAATTTGTATACATCATAAAATCTATTCGTCTTATAATGATCAATTAAGAGCCTCAGAAATTGACGTTTTACCTCTTCATGAATTAATTAATTTCTGAAATCTGTTTAATTTATGAAGAATTCACATGTGAAATATCCTCTTTTGCTTCCTTTCTTTTCTTTTTCGATTCTCCTCTTTATAGATTTCGATAGGAATTTATTATTAGATGGAAACTAAAAGAAAAAAACAATTATATAGTTATCTAATTACAAAAAAAAATCCAGTCTTCATTGTATTTAAACTATTTTAGATCGGTTTTGATTAACATAAGATATTAACTTTTATCAAAGACTTATGGTACTTTGACTATCTATTTATTTTCTCTCCTCAAAAGATCTCTTATATGGGGTCTTTGAGTTTATCTTATCTGTCTGCTACGTACCTATGAGGATTAATAGGTAATCAATTTTCTTTTTTTATACGAGTAATTAAATAACTAGAATCAAAAAAGCTTTCAAAATTTTGGTTTGGTTTATACAATCATGCCTTTCATACCTTTTTTTGTTAAGAAGTGAAAATGTAAATTTAAAATATAAAATGTTACTCTTAAATTAATATTTTTATTTAAGACATTATTAAATTTTATTGCTTCATACAATTGGTTGATTGGTCAGGTCTTTGCTCTTGAAGTGAGATGGATCAGTAAAACAAGACCGACTGATTTTCCGTTATTTTATAAATTATTTATCCAATGCTTCTGAACCGGTTTTCTAAGACTGCCGTTGCATTCTTAACATGTGTGATGTCTTTACCAACAAACTAGAGGAATAAATATTACAGTTTCTTCGAAATTGGCACCAATCTATCATTTTTTTTTGTAAACTTGTAAGTCATAATTATGTATTTAATAATAAACATCGTATTTTCTATATACTTCATATATTTCCAGTTTAATATTGATATAGCGTCGTATTTGATTTAGATATCTATTAGATTTACTAATCTAACAATCTTTTAATAGAGATTTCCACATTTGGTATTGTGCAGTCTTATATGTAATGAATGATAAGATGATATAGTTAAAAAAACGACTATGACTGATGACGTAAATCGTTTGGTAATTCATTCATATTGATTGATAAAATATTTATTGTTTAATCTTATCATGCCTATGATAGATGTCTCTCAGTCATCTGAAGTCAGAGTTTCATTGATTTGGGCTGAGCTGAAAGTACACGTTTGTCAATTAGTAAACGTGTTATTTTATACTACGCGTGAGATTGTTTAAATCAAGTTCATATATACTTTATAGATATTAAGAGTAGTTTTTATCGTTAACAGGTTGATTTTAGTTATCGTGGCTTCAGTTATTGATCTTAAAAGGTTTATGACCTCCAGCCTTAGAGATACGATATTACTTATATTACAATAAATAGATACAAACTCCAGTTACTAATGAAGCTTATTATAGAACTTTTGTAATATCCTTCCTGGTTATTAGAAAATTGTTAAAAGCAGGAGAGCGAGAAACATTTTAAGAGGTACTGTTCAATTATTGGATTACTTCATACACACTTAGTATAAATCGTATTTAGCCAATTTCTTAGAATACTAAATTCCCTGAATGAATTTACCTTTAATTACTTGTTTATTTAATTTTAATTATTTTTTTATTTTTTCATTTATTTATTTATTTCTATTCTTATTTTATTTTAGTATGAATGTAATATCTGTCAATAAATAAAATGTATTTATATTTTTTTTATCTTAGCACCAACCCTATTTTAAATATCTCCCAAAATTGTCTTCTGCATAATTTTATCTAGCTGCTTAGAAAATATAATGTTTTTATTTTCTCAATTCCTTTTCTGAAGAGCTTTCTCTGTTATAGAGATATTTCATCTTCACTGGTTCATGATACATAGATGCCTGTTTCTTTGCCATAGAGTGAGGTTTGTAGTGTATGTAGAGTGTACAAACGTAGTGCTTTAAACCTTCACATGTATGCATTTAAATAAGATACTATTGGTAATGGTGGATGGAACATGTCCGAAAGTTGCCTAATAGTCCTTTTAGCCAACCCCTGATAGAGATTAACCTAAACTCTGGAGACCTTGCTCTTATGTGCTCTGTCATCATGGGTTTTACCAATTTTACCGTTTTCGCTCGATTTAACTATCTTAGGTCTTCCCGTTTTAAATGAATGTTTTAAAGGTTATATAAGACCGTCACTAACTCTGGGTTAGCATTGCCTTTTTTTTGCGCTATAATCTCCTCTTGTGAGATTCTTCCATGTCGTACATCGACCAACCTACACGCTATAATTGTCTGTTTAAAAAGTTCAATAAGTAAGGCTTCCTTGGAGGGCGGGAGTGGAGGGATTTACGCAGTTTTTTAATTTCAGGCGCTTTTTAAATATTGCTCGATTAAACTATTATAAAGTACCCTCTTCCCAATTTATTTCAAAAGTGACATAGGACCGTCGCTCCCTGGAGGTCTTAGTGGGGGAAGTTTGGTCAGGAAGGATTGCCGTATTTCAATTTTAGGCATTTTTTAAAAATATTACTCGATTAAACTATCTCCTCTTCCCATTTTAACCTTCCAATGCCACAAGGCAATATTTCACTTGTATACATATATCATTTCCCTGTAATATGTATGTGTGTATTATACAAATAAGATAATAAAGGAGGTTACGCCAAAAAAAAGTTGAAATGCCCTTCGGGCAAGATAGGGTATTCATGTTTATTATGTATACATATTTCTATGTATTGTATTATGTATTTTACTTGTTTTAGACAGTAAAATTAATAAAAGGATGGGGTCTTAGTTGGGAGGGTCCGGCCGGGAAGGATTGCCTTTTATTTTTAGTTATGATCTCTTCTTGTGAGATTTTGACATGTCGTACATCGACCAACCTACTCGCTATAAGTTTCTGTATTAAATTTTAGATATGTAAGGGGGCCACGGAGGGTGCGACAGGCGGGTTTAACGCCACTTTTCAATTTCAGGTGCTTTTTAAATATTGGTATTTTTACCTATCTTAAAGTCTCCTCTTCCCCTTTTAAGCAAATATTTCGAAAGTGACATAGGACCATCGCTCCCTGGGAATCTTGGTAGGGTGGGTCCGGCCAGGAAGGATTGCCTTTTTTTGTGTTATCAATGTTAAAAAAATATGAGTTTAACAGGCTTAGATTCAACACCTTATAACGCCACAAGACAATAAAAGGTGCCTTATGTACTCGGTGAAGTATATATAATACATTTTACCTTACTTCCTTACAACGTTCTGCACCCCTTATCCTTCATGGATTGTTACGGTGCAGATTTAACTCCTTTTTTTTGTACATGTCACATATGAACATACCTCAATTTTCTGTCAAAGACAAAACAAGTCATGTACTATAAAAGAGAAATATCATGGTCTCCAATAAATGTTAATTATCAGAGATGGGAAAAGTATCCTTAAGGTAAGTAAAAGCTTAGCAATTATCGGATAACATTCCGAATCATTTCTTAGTCTTATAGAAAATGAAGAGTTTGATTAAAGTTCAACTAATGATGATGAATAGTTTTGTACCTATATAACTCTTAAGCCGGTTTATAAATATATCTCTAAGTACGGACCAAACCTGTATATTGTTTTTTTTTGTTTTAGAATTTTAAACCAAGACCGAAAGTAAGTGTGAATGTTTGAATGAAAGTCAATAGTATCAATAAACTTCATGATTTATTGTTCTTTTGTTCTTCCTGTAGGGCCTTGAAATCAAATTGTCATAACTCCTTCGGTTATTGTTTGCAAATGAAGAAAGCGATGCGATTTCGAATTATGTTTTATGTTAGCCTTGCACGTGCCCAGCTATGAAACTAAGAATAGTCCTCAAGATTGAATGGAAATTTATTTGAATAATATTCTTTTACGAAATGACATACTTAACTAGGTTTAAATATTTAATACATATATTTTTTGACATTAAAATTTTCCTTAAACTTTTAAAAATATTCACCTTCAATCATATTAATTATATTTTGGAATCATTAGGAATATATGCTTATTTAGAGTTGTGTTTCAATCTACAATTTGTAGGAATATTGTAAAATTTAGTTAGTTAAAATTTACATTATTGCGTTGGATATGTTTTCTTCTTCTCCTTAATTCATTCGAAATCTCAGGAGTATTATGGTCATTCCTATAATTATAATATTATCAAGAAAGTCTATTCACACTATTACTTTATAATGACTGACTTTAAGTAACAGTTTGCGTAACAAGACTTTACGTTGCCCTACTGGAAAATGTCACCTCAATTTAGAGTTAGGATTTAGTTATTCGTACACCTCATAGCTAAACCGTACATGAATAGATGTTTTAGCGGAGATTCGAATTTTTGGTGGGAACCCGCGGGTCTGGATAATTTAAGGATAGTAGTATAAGCAATTGACTTAAATTATCAAATCGACTGAATTAACATATTTAGTGCAATATTTAATTCTTAATTCAGCTTAAATTGTTCTAAACATTCCTTGAATATCACTGTGTTACATGAGCAATAATACCTAAGAATCCAGCTCAAAATAAAGTTATATAAGCACAAAGGGGCAGGCTAAAACCAATAATTTTCAGTCTCTTGAGCTCAACTTGTTTCAAAACATTCATGATACCTAATTGAATAATTTGAGCCATTGAAAATGAAAAACGGTATGCCGTGTGTACAATCGTTGGTCAGATAACAATAAATTCCTATAAGTATATACGGTCACGTAGAATATCAAGGAAATCTGTAAACATTAATTTTCACAATGGCAAACACTCTGGAAGCTAATAGTACAAGAGCCCAAAAGGAGAAAAAAGACAATTAGTTCACCCAAATTTTTGATTACTTAATTGAAAGCTAGGTATAATTACTAGTCAAAATTGATGAGTCTTCCAAGTATAGATAGGGGGAGTAAAAAATGGCGGCTGTTTCAAAACGTTAAAAATAATTAATTTATTATTTGAAGCTCTATATCTTTACAACTATCAAAAAATAGAAAATCTAAGAGAGCATCATTTAAATTAAAGTAAATTTGCTAAAATGTAAGCCCTAATAGGGCTATTTATGTTCAATAGTTCGATATATAGCTTTTTAAAAAGCAACTTTTCTTAAAAATGTTATATGAAACGTACTGAAAGATCAGTAGTTAGTGAATCTATTTTGAAAAATCTATATCTCAAAAACCATTTGACGTACAGATGTCTAAATATGTAAATATATGTGTAAAATCCGCCTCTGAGAGTCGGAAAAGGCATCGACAGTTTCTTAATGTATAATGTCATATTCCTGTCTTTAATTTTTTTTCAAGATGAACTGTGATATTTCTAGAAATAATGTTAATTGTATTTCACTTGAGATTCTTAAATTACTTAAATTATAGTCGCTTTAATGGGATGAACTTCTTACTGAGTATATTATTATTAAATATATCTTAATACTGCATTATTATTGTTGATATTAATAAAATAAAAGGAAATCGAATTACTGAGTATATTAGTTATTAATTTGTAATTATTGTAGAACTTTTTAATTTACTTTTTTGGTGGAAGGAAAAATAGTTCCTTTGAAGCAGGATAAAATATTGCTCATTGAAACAAGGAAAGTAAATTGTTCCTTGGAAGAAGGAAAAACATTGTTAATTGGAATTATTCTGTAGAAACATCTATTGCTTAACTGATAGTGATGTTGCTTTATTTTCCTATTTAGTTCAATTCTTGCTTATGTATTTTAATTGTATTAGTTTTGTTTTGCGTGATAGCAGTGATCTTTGTGGCTACTATATTAATTACTAATTCATTATTTTTCATTCACTTCAAATTTAAACCATCCACAACCATAATAATAAGGGGTATTCATGGTTCGAAAAAGGTAATAATGATTTGTTGATTTTTTTGTTTACTTTCAAACAAACATTCTTAATCAGAATCCATTTTATTTTGTACCAAAAATAGAAACTCCGAATATGAAACATACGAATAAAATGAGAACACCAAAGGATCAGTATACAAAACCACATAATTTATTTAAATAATAAACGATATACAGACGTTATTTAAGTAGAAATTTAATTTTATTGTTATATGATAATTAATTTACATTTAATTTTGGTTAGTTTTATGGTCTCTGTTCCGTGATTAAAATTAGAAGGTACGAGTACAATGCCGAAGTGGCAAGTCTGCAAAATTTGCTGTTTTGTGTTTCCTGATATTTTAACGTGGTTTTCTACAAAATGGTTTCTTTGTAATATCATAAAAGCCTAAGTGAATATGTGAGTCATTATTTAAATCTACACAATGACCAAATGACATACATCAATTTTCATTAGTGCTCATTAGGTGCATAAGAATTATTAAATGAGCCGTCGAGAGTAAATATGAGTCAAAGTGAAGTGAGTCATCCTGGTAAATATTCAATTATTTAATATTAAAAATAATAATATTTAAATATTATAATTATATTAGTAAATATTTAATTAATTAGTCATTGAATTTATTAATTTTAAACGCTTTTAAATTGTTGGATATTGTTGTGACGGACTAGTTATAAGAGAAAAAGCTGTCATTCCGTTATAAAACTTTTCCCAAAATTTAAAATTTCTCAAAATTCGAGATTTGACTTACACTACTTTTCATAGAATTCCCCCTATTATCAGCAATAATAATTTTCCATTACAATTCGTTCTAGTTTGTTCTGTTTATTATAGATAATTGTTGTAATTAAGGACTAGTGTTATCAACCTACATGGTGACTGTGGTAGTAATTCAATTAGACCAATAAAAAAAATTATTTATTTAATTGAACAAATAGTATTTATCAGTTTATTACTTTATATTCAAACCGCTCGTAATAACCTTTGGCTTTTTATATCTTTATAGACCATCGTTTTATCAAATGCTACTATGTTAGTTCTACTAGAAAGTTCTGTCCGTCCATTTCTTAGATTAAAACAAAACGACGCTGTCAAGATCATGTATGAGCTAAATACTTTTTTGACATTAGAGATTGCAGAAAAGCTTGTTTCAACTCAACAAATCATATCGGATCTTAGAATTTGGATATTCAAGATGAGTGCCACATCACTGCATGCGGGTAGGGCACCGTATTTATACACATCTCTGCATAGAAGAAAATCGAACTCTTTTTGTACCGCATGATAATTGGTCATAAATAGCGGATTATCTATGTAAACATCTTAAGGAAATAGTACAAGAGCTGGGAAAAAAAGGCAGTTATCTCACCCCAATTTTTGATTACTTCAATAAAAACTATGTATAATTACTAGTCGAAATTGATGACTCTGCCAAGTATAGGTAGGGCGATTAGCGGCTGTTTCAAAACCTTAAAAAACATTGATTTTTCATTCGGAGCTCTATATCTTAAAAACTACTAACAACTAGAAAATCTAAGAGAACATTATTTAAAGAAGAGTAAATTTGCTAAAATATTAGCCTAAAGAGCTATTTACGTCTAAAAGTTCTCGAGATATAGCTTTTTAAAAAGCAAAATTTCTTAAAAATCTACTGAAAGATTAGTAGTTAAACTAAGTAAAACTTTATTTCAGAAACCAGTAGACGTACAGAAGTACAGTCTGTCAGCACTTAAATTAAAGCTAGTTAAATTAAAAAATAAAATAGTTTCTAATGGTTATCCTTATAGGAGTAGCAGTTTTTTTGATATTTGACAAAATATTACAAACTCACACAATGTTAATTTCTAGTTCTTCGTATAAAATGTTAGATTTTTGAAAAAATATATCTCTAGACCCATAATACGCACATATGTCTGATAACACTCAAAATAATGGAAATTTAACTTACTAATAGTTTATGACACTTATCTTCGTAGGAGTGGTAGTTTTTATGATATTTACGTATGAATATAAATTTGGCAAATGAAAATTTGTCCGAACAGCTATAAATCAATTTATTTTAGCAAATTTCATGAAAACTACTACTCCTACGAAAATAAACGTCATAAACTACTATGTAGCTCATTAAATTAGCTTTAATTTGAATGTTAATAGACATCTGTACGTCAAATAGATTTTGAGATATAGATTTTTCAAAATAGATTTGCTAACTACTGATCTTTCAGTACGTTCCATACAACTATTTTATGAAATGTTGCTTTTTAAAACGCTATATATCGAACTATTGAACATAAATAGCTCTATTAGGGCTTACATTTTAGCAAATTATATGAATTTAAATGATGCTCTCTTAGATTTTCTATTGTTTTGGTAGTTGTAAAAATATAGAGCTCCGATTAAAAAATTAGTTTTTTATATTGCTTTGAAACAGCCACCATTTTTGATTCCCTCTACATATACTTGGCAGACTCATCAATTTTGACTATTAATTATACATAGTTTTCATTAAAGTAATGAAATATTGGGGTGAGATAACTGCCTTTTTTCTCCTCTTGAGCTCTTGTACTAAAACGAGCATATTGTGAACTCGGAAAATCTGTCCTCTCCACTTCTAAACCGAAGTGTTATGGTCCTAGGACCAATGCATTCTGAGCTGTTTGAATCAAACGGAAAAACTCAATTCGGTTAGGTAATGTCAGTAATTTAAAAAATAATAAAAAACAGTCCTACGAGAATAGAAACCGGCGATGTTCAATAGGAAGAACATTATATTGCTTCATGATAATGCCAGGCCACATACTGCTTTGGAGGCCCGTCTGAAACTCGCTGAGATAGGCAGGAAAGTTCATATCATATTCACCGGTCGTACCACCTTCCGATCCCTTTTCGCTTGTTTCTGACATTACAAATTTTTTGAAGGGAAAATAATTTGAAAAAGGAAGAAGATATCCGACAAGTACAGGTTCAATTATTCACCTCTAGGGATTAGCCGTTTTTTAAAAAATAGGATATCCTTTCCTTATTGCCATAAAGATTTCAAGACATAAATAATTACAGCAATTATATTATGTAATACAAATTCTTTAATGGTACGAAAAAATTATAATACTAAGATAAAACTGATGATTAATACTGGACTTGTAGCTTAGAGTAAGGAACCTTTGATCATCTCAGTGAATATCAAGCATTGGCTCATCCATTTGCATCCACTTCTTGTACAAACTCGAGACTTTCTCTGCATACCAAGCTTGACATATCAGATCCTCAGAGCTCATGTAGACATAAAAACTATCTAACAACCATCTACTTAGCGTTCCTACCATATAATTTAAGCACAATTACGCTTGTTATCTTTAATTTACAACTGGGCTATATACTAATTTTCTAAACGTAACTATAATATTGCCGTTTTTAGGTTGAAAAACATTAAAATAATTATTACTTTGAATGTTTTAAAATATTAAAAGGAGCTCAAGCCATAGTTTTCGATTTAATGCGCATTATCTTATTGTTACCTAAGTTGATCCAAATCCTACTTAATATTCTTATTTTGAGATCTCCAGAACGCCTTCTGAATTTAAAATAGCTTTATTAATATTTATTTCCATTCCTACCTAATTTCATCTAAATGCCACTTAATATTATTTTCTTGAAATCTCAAGAACGCTTTCGAATTTACAATAGTTTTACTTACATTTCTTCCCATGCCTCTCAACTCCTGTTTCTTGAAACGTTTTATTAACATTAATTATTAGTTATGTTAAGCGGTTTCACCCTCTTTAAATTTGGATTAATCTTGGTTTTTTGTACACATGATCAGGTGTATATAATTAACTATATCTATATTAACTGAATAACATCCTAAATTTATGCAGAAAATAAAAGGACCAACCGCTAAAAAAATTGTTTTGACAGATTGTATGATGGCTTTAGACCAGAGTTCCCAACTCGTTGTGGACCATAAAAGGGACGAGAGAACAATGGCATTTGTCGCAGTATGGTTCATGTGTTCGGCAAAACATATTTTTGTGAGGATTTATTATTAAATATCATTCCTGAAGTTTCTTTGTCAGTTTAAGATTTAACACAATAAAACTGACATAAAATATTTTTCATGGCGGCTCAGTCCTCCGCAGACTTGACTGGGCTGGAAATTACTAGCTAAAAACTCACTAAATTTTAGCAAGTCTTTTATGTTTACAGTATGTTTTAAAATTGTTTCAAGAAAACTTCATCGTAAACGATATTTGTGTTATAAACAAGCTGTGCAGCATGGTATAGTAACTCTCTGACAAGAGCGTTCACAGTTCCAGCAATCTCGGTAATGATTAAAACGCTAGAGTCGCTTGTTGTTTTCGGTTTGCGTACGTAGTTACCTAGAGTTTTCAGTAATAATTTTTTTTAAAATAATACTTTTTATTTATTGATAGATATTACAATCTGC